>NW_028149474.1:0-145267 GCF_964270895.1 Podarcis filfolensis
TGATAAAAAGCCTTCTGTTTCAACCGCCAAACCTTTCAGGGGAGCATTTGCAACCGTTTAGCTCCATTTTTGAGTGAATTGTCGAAAGTCAGATTTTTGATGAAATTGTGACCCAGGGGCTTACGCATTTTTTCAATAGAAAAATTCTGACTGTTAAGTTGTCGATGGCTGATTTCTTGTCCTGTGATAAAAAAACTTCTGTTTTGACCGCCAAACCTTTCAGGGGAGCATTTGCACCCGTTTGGCTCCATTTTTTAGTGAATTCCCGAAAGTCCGATTTTTGATGAAATTGTGACCCCGGGGCTTAGGAATTTTTTTGAAAAAAAAAATTCTGCCGGTTAAGTTGTCGACGGCTGATTTCTTTTCCTGTGATAAAAAACTTCTGTTTCGACCGCCAAACCTTTCAGGGGAGCATTTGCAACCGTTTAGCTCCATTTTTGAGTGAATTGCCGAAAGTCAGATTTTTGATGAAATTGTGACCCCGGGGCTTACGGATTTTTTCAAAAAAAAATTTCTGCCGGTTAAGTTGTCGAGGGCTGATTTCTTGTCCGGTGATAAAAAGCCTTCTGTTTCGACCGCCAAACCTTTCAGGGGAGCATTTGCAACCGTTTAGCTCCATTTTTTAGTGAATTGTCGAAAGTCAGAGTTTTGATGAAATTTTGACCCCGGGGCTTACGGATTTTTTTTTAAAAAAAATTCTGCCTGTTAAGTTGTCGATGGCTGATTTCTTGTCCGGTGATAAAAAAACTTCTGTTTCGACCGCCAAACCTTTCAGGGGAGCATTTGCAACCGTTTGGCACCATTTTTGAGTGAATTCCCGAAAGTCCGATTTTTGATGAAATTGTGACCCCGGGGCTTAGGGATTTTTTCAAAAAAATCTTTTTCTGCCGGTTAAGTTGTCGAGGGCTGATTTCTTGTCCTGTGATAAAAAAGCTTTCTGTTTCGATCGCCAAACCTTTCAGGGGAGTATTTGCAACCGTTTGGCACCAATTTTGAGTGAATTGCCGAAAGTCAGATTTTTGATGAAATTGTGACCCCGGGGCTTACAGATTTTTTTTAAAAAAAATTCTGCCGGTTAAGTTGTCGAGGGCTGATTTCTTGTCCTGTGATAAAAAAACTTCTGTTTCGACCGCCAAACCGTTCAGGGGAGCATTTGCAACCGTTTGGCACCATTTTTGAGTGAATTCCCGAAAGTCCGATTTTTGATGAAATTGTGACCCCGGGGCTTAGGGATTTTTTCAAAAAAATCTTTTTCTGCCGGTTAAGTTGTCGACGGCTGATTTCTTTTCCTGTGATAAAAAAGCTTTCTGTTTCGACCGCCAAACCTTTCAGGGGAGCATTTGCAGCCGTTTGGCACCATTTTTGAGTGAATTGCCGAAAGTCAGATTTTTGATGAAATTGTGACCCTGGGGCTTACGGATGTTTTCCAAAAAAAAAATTCTGCCGGTTAAGTTGTCGAAGGAAGATTTCTTTTCCTGTGATTAAAAGCCTTCTGTTTCGACCGCCAAACCTTTCAGGGGAGCATTTGCAAATGTTTAGCTCCATTTTTGAGTGAATTGTCGAAAGTCAGATTTTTGATGAAATTGTGACCCCGGGGCTTACGGATTTTTTCAAAAAAAAATTCTGCCTGTTAAGTTGTCGATGGCTGATTTCTTGTCCTGTGATAAAAAAACTTCTGTTTCGACCGCCAAACGTTTCAGGGTAGCATTTGCAACCGTTTGGCACCATTTTTGAGTGAATTCCCGAAAGTCCGATTTTTGATGAAATTGTGACCCCGGGGCTTAGGGATTTTTTCAAAAAAATCTTTTTCTGCCGGTTAAGTTGTCGACTGCTGATTTCTTTTACTGTGATAAAAAAGCTTTCTGTTTCGACCGCCAAACCTTTCAGGGGAGCATTTGCACCCATTTGGCACCATTTTTGAGTGAATTTCCGAAAGTCCGATTTTTGATGAAATTGTGACCCCGGGGCTTACGGATTTTTTCACAAAAAAAAATTATGCCGGTTAAGTTGTCGAGGGCTGATTTCTTCTCCTGTGATAAAGAAGCTTTCTGTTTCGACCGCCAAACCTTTCAGGGGAGTATTTGCAACCGTTTGGCACCAATTTTGAGTGAATTGCCGAAAGTCAGATTTTTGATGAAATTGTGACCCCGGGGCTTACGGATTTTTTTTTTTTAAAAAAATTCTGCCGGTTAAGTTGTCGAGGGCTGATTTCTTCTCCTGTGATAAAACAGCTTTCTGTTTCGACCGCCAAACCTTTCAGGGGAGCATTTGCACCCGTTTGGCACCATTTTTGAGTGAATTCCCGAAAGTCCGATTTTTGATGAAATTGTGACCCCGGGGCTTACGGATTTTTTCAAAAAAATCTTTTTCTGCCGGTTAAGTTGTCGACTGCTGATTTCTTTTACTGTGATAAAAAAGCTTTCTGTTTCGACCGCCAAAGCTTTCAGGGGAGCATTTGCACCCGTTTGGCACCATTTTTGAGTGAATTCCCGAAAGTCCGATTTTTGATGAAATTGTGACCCCGGGGCTTACGGATTTTTTTTTAAAAAAAATTCTGCCGGTTAAGTTGTCGAGGGCTGATTTCTTGTCCTGTGATAAAAAGCCTTCTGTTTCGACCGCCAAACCTTTCAGGGGAGCATTTGCACCCGTTTGGCACCATTTTTGAGTGAATTCCCGAAAGTCCGATTTTTGATGAAATTGTGACCACGGGGCTTACGGATTTTTTTCAAAAAAAAAAATTCTGCCGGTTAAGTTCTTGAGGGCTGATTGCTTGTCCTGTGATAAAAAAACTTCTGTTTCGACCGCCAAACCTTTCAGGGGAGCATTTGCAACCGTTTAGCTCCATTTTTGAGTGAATTGTCGAAAGTCAGATTTTTGATGAAATTTTGACCCCGAGGTTTACGTATTTTTTTTAAAAAAAAATTCTGCCGGTTAAGTTGTCGAGGGCTGATTTCTTGTCCTGTGATAAAAAAGCTTACTGTTTCGACCGCCAAACCTTTCAGGGGAGTATTTGCAACCGTTTGGCACCAATTTTGAGTGAATTGCCGAAAGTCAGATTTTTGATGAAATTGTGACCCCGGGGCTTACAGATTTTTTTTTAAAAAAAATTCTGCCGGTTAAGTTGTCGAGGGCTGATTTCTTGTCCTGTGATAAAAAAGCTTTCTGTTTCGACCGCCAAACCTTTCAGGGGAGCATTTGCACCCGTTTTGCACCATTTTTGAGTGAATTCCCGAAAGTCCGATTTTGAATGAAGTTGTGACCCCGGGGCTTAGGGATTTTTTCAAAAAAATCTTTTTCTGCCGGTTAAGTTGTCGAGGGCTGATTTCTTCTCCTGTGATAAAAAAGCTTTCTGTTTCGACCGCCAAACCTTTCAGGGGAGCATTTGCACCCGTTTGGCACCATTTTTGAGTGAATTCCCGAAAGTCCGATTTTTGATGAAATTGTGACCCCGGGGCTTACGGATTTTTTCAAAAAAATCTTTTTCTGCCGGTTAAGTTGTCGACGGCTGATTTCTTTTCCTGTGATAAAAAAGCTTTCTGTTTCGACCGCCAAACCTTTCAGGGGAGCATTTGCAACCGTTTGGCACCATTTTTGAGTGAATTGCCGAAAGTCAGATTTTTGATGAAATTGTGACCCCGGGGCTTACGGATTTTTTCAAAAAAAAAATTTCTGCCGGTTAAGTTGTCGAAGGAAGATTTCTTGTCCTGTGATAAAAAAACTTCTGTTTCGACCGCCAAACCTTTCAGGGGAGCATTTGCACCCGTTTGGCACCATTTTTGAGTGAATTCCCGAAAGTCATATATTTGATGAAATTGTGACCCGGGGGCTGACGGATATTTTCAAAAAAAAATTTTCTGCCTGTTAAGTTGTCGATGGCTGATTTCTTGTTGTGTGATAAAAAAGCTTTCTGTTTCGACCACCAAACCTTTCAGGGGAGCATTTGCACCCATTTGGCACCATTTTTGAGTGAATTCCCGAAAGTCCGATTTTGAATGAAGTTGTGACCCCGGGGCTTAGGGATTTTTTCAAAAAAATCTTTTTCTGCCGGTTAAGTTGTCGACGGCTGATTTCTTTAACTTTGATAAAAAAAGCTTTCTGTTTCGACCGCCAAACCTTTCAGGGGAGCATTTGCAACCGTTTGGCACCATTTTTGAGTGAATTGCCGAAACTCAGATTTTTGATGAAATTGTGACCCCGGGGCTTACGGATTTTTTCAAAAAAATCTTTTTCTGCCGGTTAAGTTGTCGACGGCTGATTTCTTTTCCTGTGATAAAAAAGCTTTCTGTTTCGACCGCCAAACCTTTCAGGGGAGCATTTGCAACCGTTTGGCACCATTTTTGAGTGAATTGCCGAAAGTCAGATTTTTGATGAAATTGTGACCCCGGGGCTTACGGATTTTTTCAAAAAAAAAATTTCTGCCGGTTAAGTTGTCGAAGGAAGATTTCTTGTCCTGTGATAAAAAAACTTCTGTTTCGACCGCCAAACCTTTCAGGGGAGCATTTGCACCCGTTTGGCACCATTTTTGAGTGAATTCCCGAAAGTCATATATTTGATGAAATTGTGACCCGGGGGCTGACGGATATTTTCAAAAAAAAATTTTCTGCCTGTTAAGTTGTCGATGGCTGATTTCTTGTTGTGTGATAAAAAAGCTTTCTGTTTCGACCGCCAAACCTTTCAGGGGAGCATTTGCACCCATTTGGCACCATTTTTGAGTGAATTCCCGAAAGTCCGATTTTGAATGAAGTTGTGACCCCGGGGCTTAGGGATTTTTTCAAAAAAATCTTTTTCTGCCGGTTAAGTTGTCGACGGCTGATTTCTTTAACTTTGATAAAAAAGCTTTCTGTTTCGACCGCCAAACCTTTCAGGGGAGCATTTGCAACCGTTTGGCACCATTTTTGAGTGAATTGCCGAAACTCAGATTTTTGATGAAATTGTGACCGCGGGGCTTAGGGATTTTTTTTAAAAAATAATTCTGCCGGTTAAGTTGTCAAGGGCTGATTTCTTGTCCTGTGATAAAAAGACTTTCTGTTTTGACCGCCAAACCTTTC
This sequence comes from Podarcis filfolensis, assembly GCF_964270895.1. Taxonomy (NCBI): domain Eukaryota; kingdom Metazoa; phylum Chordata; class Lepidosauria; order Squamata; family Lacertidae; genus Podarcis; species Podarcis filfolensis. The sequence continues at coordinate 5,049 of NW_028149474.1, forward strand.
AGGGGAGCATTTGCACCCGTTTGGCACCATTTTTGAATGAATTGCCGACAGTCAGATTTTGGATGAAATTGTGCCCGCGCGGCTTACGGATTTTATCAAAAAAAAAATTCTGCCGGTTAAGTTTTCGAGAGCTGATTTCTTGTCCTGTGATAAAAAGCCTTCTGTTTCAACCGCCAAACCTTTCAGGGGAGCATTTGCAACCGTTTAGCTCCATTTTTGAGTGAATTGTCGAAAGTCAGATTTTTGATGAAATTGTGACCCAGGGGCTTACGCATTTTTTCAATAGAAAAATTCTGCCTGTTAAGTTGTCGATGGCTGATTTCTTGTCCTGTGATAAAAAAACTTCTGTTTTGACCGCCAAACCTTTCAGGGGAGCATTTGCACCCGTTTGGCTCCATTTTTTAGTGAATTCCCGAAAGTCCGATTTTTGATGAAATTGTGACCCCGGGGCTTAGGAATTTTTTTGAAAAAAAAAATTCTGCCGGTTAAGTTGTCGACGGCTGATTTCTTTTCCTGTGATAAAAAACTTCTGTTTCGACCGCCAAACCTTTCAGGGGAGCATTTGCAACCGTTTAGCTCCATTTTTGAGTGAATTGCCGAAAGTCAGATTTTTGATGAAATTGTGACCCCGGGGCTTACGGATTTTTTCAAAAAAAAATTTCTGCCGGTTAAGTTGTCGAGGGCTGATTTCTTGTCCGGTGATAAAAAGCCTTCTGTTTCGACCGCCAAACCTTTCAGGGGAGCATTTGCAACCGTTTAGCTCCATTTTTTAGTGAATTGTCGAAAGTCAGAGTTTTGATGAAATTTTGACCCCGGGGCTTACGGATTTTTTTAAAAAAAAAGTTCTGCCTGTTAAGTTGTCGATGGCTGATTTCTTGTCCGGTGATAAAAAAACTTCTGTTTCGACCGCCAAACCTTTCAGGGGAGCATTTGCAACCGTTTGGCACCATTTTTGAGTGAATTCCCGAAAGTCCGATTTTTGATGAAATTGTGACCCCGGGGCTTAGGGATTTTTTCAAAAAAATCTTTTTCTGCCGGTTAAGTTGTCGAGGGCTGATTTCTTGTCCTGTGATAAAAAAGCTTTCTGTTTCGATCGCCAAACCTTTCAGGGGAGTATTTGCAACCGTTTGGCACCAATTTTGAGTGAATTGCCGAAAGTCAGATTTTTGATGAAATTGTGACCCCGGGGCTTACAGATTTTTTTTTAAAAAAATTCTGCCGGTTAAGTTGTCGAGGGCTGATTTCTTGTCCTGTGATAAAAAAACTTCTGTTTCGACCGCCAAACCGTTCAGGGGAGCATTTGCAACCGTTTGGCACCATTTTTGAGTGAATTCCCGAAAGTCCGATTTTTGATGAAATTGTGACCCCGGGGCTTAGGGATTTTTTCAAAAAAATCTTTTTCTGCCGGTTAAGTTGTCGACGGCTGATTTCTTTTCCTGTGATAAAAAAGCTTTCTGTTTCGACCGCCAAACCTTTCAGGGGAGCATTTGCAGCCGTTTGGCACCATTTTTGAGTGAATTGCCGAAAGTCAGATTTTTGATGAAATTGTGACCCTGGGGCTTACGGATGTTTTCCAAAAAAAAAATTCTGCCGGTTAAGTTGTCGAAGGAAGATTTCTTGTCCTGTGATTAAAAGCCTTCTGTTTCGACCGCCAAACCTTTCAGGGGAGCATTTGCAAATGTTTAGCTCCATTTTTGAGTGAATTGTCGAAAGTCAGATTTTTGATGAAATTGTGACCCCGGGGCTTACGGATTTTTTCAAAAAAAAATTCTGCCTGTTAAGTTGTCGATGGCTGATTTCTTGTCCTGTGATAAAAAAACTTCTGTTTCGACCGCCAAACGTTTCAGGGTAGCATTTGCAACCGTTTGGCACCATTTTTGAGTGAATTCCCGAAAGTCCGATTTTTGATGAAATTGTGACCCCGGGGCTTAGGGATTTTTTCAAAAAAATCTTTTTCTGCCGGTTAAGTTGTCGACGGCTGATTTCTTTTCCTGTGATAAAAAAACTTCTGTTTCGACCGCCAAAGCTTTCAGGGGAGCATTTGCACCCATTTGGCACCATTTTTGAGTGAATTTCCGAAAGTCCGATTTTTGATGAAATTGTGACCCCGGGGCTTACGGATTTTTCACAAAAAAAAATTATGCCGGTTAAGTTGTCGAGGGCTGATTTCTTCTCCTGTGATAAAGAAGCTTTCTGTTTCGACCGCCAAACCTTTCAGGGGAGTATTTGCAACCGTTTGGCACCAATTTTGAGTGAATTGCCGAAAGTCAGATTTTTGATGAAATTGTGACCCCGGGGCTTACGGATTTTTTTTTTTAAAAAATTCTGCCGGTTAAGTTGTCGAGGGCTGATTTCTTCTCCTGTGATAAAACAGCTTTCTGTTTCGACCGCCAAACCTTTCAGGGGAGCATTTGCACCCGTTTGGCACCATTTTTGAGTGAATTCCCGAAAGTCCGATTTTTGATGAAATTGTGACCCCGGGGCTTACGGATTTTTTCAAAAAAATCTTTTTCTGCCGGTTAAGTTGTCGAGGGCTGATTTCTTGTCCTGTGATAAAAAGCCTTCTGTTTCGACCGCCAAACCTTTCAGGGGAGCATTTGCACCCGTTTGGCACCATTTTTGAGTGAATTCCCGAAAGTCCGATTTTTGATGAAATTGTGACCACGGGGCTTACGGATTTTTTCAAAAAAAAAAATTCTGCCGGTTAAGTTCTTGAGGGCTGATTGCTTGTCCTGTGATAAAAAAACTTCTGTTTCGACCGCCAAACCTTTCAGGGGAGCATTTGCAACCGTTTAGCTCCATTTTTGAGTGAATTGTCGAAAGTCAGATTTTTGATGAAATTTTGACCCCGAGGTTTACGTATTTTTTTTTTAAAAAAATTCTGCCGGTTAAGTTGTCGAGGGCTGATTTCTTGTCCTGTGATAAAAAAGCTTACTGTTTCGACCGCCAAACCTTTCAGGGGAGTATTTGCAACCGTTTGGCACCAATTTTGAGTGAATTGCCGAAAGTCAGATTTTTGATGAAATTGTGACCCCGGGGCTTACAGATTTTTTTTAAAAAAAAATTCTGCCGGTTAAGTTGTCGAGGGCTGATTTCTTGTCCTGTGATAAAAAAGCTTTCTGTTTCGACCGCCAAACCTTTCAGGGGAGCATTTGCACCCGTTTTGCACCATTTTTGAGTGAATTCCCGAAAGTCCGATTTTGAATGAAGTTGTGACCCCGGGGCTTAGGGATTTTTTCAAAAAAATCTTTTTCTGCCGGTTAAGTTGTCGAGGGCTGATTTCTTCTCCTGTGATAAAAAAGCTTTCTGTTTCGACCGCCAAACCTTTCAGGGGAGCATTTGCACCCGTTTGGCACCATTTTTGAGTGAATTCCCGAAAGTCCGATTTTTGATGAAATTGTGACCCCGGGGCTTACGGATTTTTTCAAAAAAATCTTTTTCTGCCGGTTAAGTTGTCGACGGCTGATTTCTTTTCCTGTGATAAAAAAGCTTTCTGTTTCGACCGCCAAACCTTTCAGGGGAGCATTTGCAACCGTTTGGCACCATTTTTGAGTGAATTGCCGAAAGTCAGATTTTTGATGAAATTGTGACCCCGGGGCTTACGGATTTTTTCAAAAAAAAAAATTTCTGCCGGTTAAGTTGTCGAAGGAAGATTTCTTGTCCTGTGATAAAAAAACTTCTGTTTCGACCGCCAAACCTTTCAGGGGAGCATTTGCACCCGTTTGGCACCATTTTTGAGTGAATTCCCGAAAGTCATATATTTGATGAAATTGTGACCCGGGGGCTGACGGATATTTTCAAAAAAAAATTTTCTGCCTGTTAAGTTGTCGATGGCTGATTTCTTGTTGTGTGATAAAAAAGCTTTCTGTTTCGACCGCCAAACCTTTCAGGGGAGCATTTGCACCCATTTGGCACCATTTTTGAGTGAATTCCCGAAAGTCCGATTTTGAATGAAGTTGTGACCCCGGGGCTTAGGGATTTTTTCAAAAAAATCTTTTTCTGCCGGTTAAGTTGTCGACGGCTGATTTCTTTAACTTTGATAAAAAAGCTTTCTGTTTCGACCGCCAAACCTTTCAGGGGAGCATTTGCAACCGTTTGGCACCATTTTTGAGTGAATTGCCGAAACTCAGATTTTTGATGAAATTGTGACCCCGGGGCTTACGGATTTTTTCAAAAAAATCTTTTTCTGCCGGTTAAGTTGTCGACGGCTGATTTCTTTTCCTGTGATAAAAAAGCTTTCTGTTTCGACCGCCAAACCTTTCAGGGGAGCATTTGCAACCGTTTGGCACCATTTTTGAGTGAATTGCCGAAAGTCAGATTTTTGATGAAATTGTGACCCCGGGGCTTACGGATTTTTTCAAAAAAAAAATTTCTGCCGGTTAAGTTGTCGAAGGAAGATTTCTTGTCCTGTGATAAAAAAACTTCTGTTTCGACCGCCAAACCTTTCAGGGGAGCATTTGCACCCGTTTGGCACCATTTTTGAGTGAATTCCCGAAAGTCATATATTTGATGAAATTGTGACCCGGGGGCTGACGGATATTTTCAAAAAAAAATTTTCTGCCTGTTAAGTTGTCGATGGCTGATTTCTTGTTGTGTGATAAAAAAGCTTTCTGTTTCGACCGCCAAACCTTTCAGGGGAGCATTTGCACCCATTTGGCACCATTTTTGAGTGAATTCCCGAAAGTCCGATTTTGAATGAAGTTGTGACCCCGGGGCTTAGGGATTTTTTCAAAAAAATCTTTTTCTGCCGGTAGAGTTGTCGAGGGCTGATTTCTTTAACTTTGATAAAAAAGCTTTCTGTTTCGACCGCCAAACCTTTCAGGGGAGCATTTGCAACCGTTTGGCACCATTTTTGAGTGAATTGCCGAAACTCAGATTTTTGATGAAATTGTGACCGCGGGGCTTAGGGATTTTTTTTAAAAAAATAATTCTGCCGGTTAAGTTGTCAAGGGCTGATTTCTTGTCCTGTGATAAAAAGACTTCTGTTTTGACCGCCAAACCTTTCAGGGGAGCATTTGCACCCGTTTGGCACCATTTTTGAATGAATTGCCGACAGTCAGATTTTGGATGAAATTGTGCCCGCGCGGCTTACAGATTTTATCAAAAAAAAAATTCTGCCGGTTAAGTTTTCGAGAGCTGATTTCTTGTCCTGTGATAAAAAGCCTTCTGTTTCAACCGCCAAACCTTTCAGGGGAGCATTTGCAACCGTTTAGCTCCATTTTTGAGTGAATTGTCGAAAGTCAGATTTTTGATGAAATTGTGACCCAGGGGCTTACGCATTTTTTCAATAGAAAAATTCTGCCTGTTAAGTTGTCGATGGCTGATTTCTTGTCCTGTGATAAAAAAACTTCTGTTTTGACCGCCAAACCTTTCAGGGGAGCATTTGCACCCGTTTGGCTCCATTTTTTAGTGAATTCCCGAAAGTCCGATTTTTGATGAAATTGTGACCCCGGGGCTTAGGAATTTTTTTGAAAAAAAAAATTCTGCCGGTTAAGTTGTCGACGGCTGATTTCTTTTCCTGTGATAAAAAACTTCTGTTTCGACCGCCAAACCTTTCAGGGGAGCATTTGCAACCGTTTAGCTCCATTTTTGAGTGAATTGCCGAAAGTCAGATTTTTGATGAAATTGTGACCCCGGGGCTTACGGATTTTTTCAAAAAAAAATTTCTGCCGGTTAAGTTGTCGAGGGCTGATTTCTTGTCCGGTGATAAAAAGCCTTCTGTTTCGACCGCCAAACCTTTCAGGGGAGCATTTGCAACCGTTTAGCTCCATTTTTTAGTGAATTGTCGAAAGTCAGAGTTTTGATGAAATTTTGACCCCGGGGCTTACGGATTTTTTTTAAAAAAAAATTCTGCCTGTTAAGTTGTCGATGGCTGATTTCTTGTCCGGTGATAAAAAAACTTCTGTTTCGACCGCCAAACCTTTCAGGGGAGCATTTGCAACCGTTTGGCACCATTTTTGAGTGAATTCCCGAAAGTCCGATTTTTGATGAAATTGTGACCCCGGGGCTTAGGGATTTTTTCAAAAAAATCTTTTTCTGCCGGTTAAGTTGTCGAGGGCTGATTTCTTGTCCTGTGATAAAAAAGCTTTCTGTTTCGATCGCCAAACCTTTCAGGGGAGTATTTGCAACCGTTTGGCACCAATTTTGAGTGAATTGCCGAAAGTCAGATTTTTGATGAAATTGTGACCCCGGGGCTTACAGATTTTTTTTTAAAAAAATTCTGCCGGTTAAGTTGTCGAGGGCTGATTTCTTGTCCTGTGATAAAAAAACTTCTGTTTCGACCGCCAAACCGTTCAGGGGAGCATTTGCAACCGTTTGGCACCATTTTTGAGTGAATTCCCGAAAGTCCGATTTTTGATGAAATTGTGACCCCGGGGCTTAGGGATTTTTTCAAAAAAATCTTTTTCTGCCGGTTAAGTTCTCGACGGCTGATTTCTTTTCCTGTGATAAAAAAGCTTTCTGTTTCGACCGCCAAACCTTTCAGGGGAGCATTTGCAGCCGTTTGGCACCATTTTTGAGTGAATTGCCGAAAGTCAGATTTTTGATGAAATTGTGACCCTGGGGCTTACGGATGTTTTCCAAAAAAAAAATTCTGCCGGTTAAGTTGTCGAAGGAAGATTTCTTTTCCTGTGATTAAAAGCCTTCTGTTTCGACCGCCAAACCTTTCAGGGGAGCATTTGCAAATGTTTAGCTCCATTTTTGAGTGAATTGTCGAAAGTCAGATTTTTGATGAAATTGTGACCCCGGGGCTTACGGATTTTTTAAAAAAAAAATTCTGCCTGTTAAGTTGTCGATGGCTGATTTCTTGTCCTGTGATAAAAAAACTTCTGTTTCGACCGCCAAACGTTTCAGGGTAGCATTTGCAACCGTTTGGCACCATTTTTGAGTGAATTCCCGAAAGTCCGATTTTTGATGAAATTGTGACCCCGGGGCTTAGGGATTTTTTCAAAAAAATCTTTTTCTGCCGGTTAAGTTGTCGACGGCTGATTTCTTTTCCTGTGATAAAAAAACTTCTGTTTCGACCGCCAAAGCTTTCAGGGGAGCATTTGCACCCATTTGGCACCATTTTTGAGTGAATTTCCGAAAGTCCGATTTTTGATGAAATTGTGACCCCGGGGCTTACGGATTTTTCACAAAAAAAAATTATGCCGGTTAAGTTGTCGAGGGCTGATTTCTTCTCCTGTGATAAAGAAGCTTTCTGTTTCGACCGCCAAACCTTTCAGGGGAGTATTTGCAACCGTTTGGCACCAATTTTGAGTGAATTGCCGAAAGTCAGATTTTTGATGAAATTGTGACCCCGGGGCTTACGGATTTTTTTTTTTTAAAAATTCTGCCGGTTAAGTTGTCGAGGGCTGATTTCTTCTCCTGTGATAAAACAGCTTTCTGTTTCGACCGCCAAACCTTTCAGGGGAGCATTTGCACCCGTTTGGCACCATTTTTGAGTGAATTCCCGAAAGTCCGATTTTTGATGAAATTGTGACCCCGGGGCTTACGGATTTTTTCAAAAAAATCTTTTTCTGCCGGTTAAGTTGTCGACTGCTGATTTCTTTTACTGTGATAAAAAAGCTTTCTGTTTCGACCGCCAAAGCTTTCAGGGGAGCATTTGCACCCGTTTGGCACCATTTTTGAGTGAATTCCCGAAAGTCCGATTTTTGATGAAATTGTGACCCCGGGGCTTACGGATTTTTTTTTAAAAAAAATTCTGCCGGTTAAGTTGTCGAGGGCTGATTTCTTGTCCTGTGATAAAAAGCCTTCTGTTTCGACCGCCAAACCTTTCAGGGGAGCATTTGCACCCGTTTGGCACCATTTTTGAGTGAATTCCCGAAAGTCCGATTTTTGATGAAATTGTGACCACGGGGCTTACGGATTTTTTCAAAAAAAAAAATTCTGCCGGTTAAGTTCTTGAGGGCTGATTGCTTGTCCTGTGATAAAAAAACTTCTGTTTCGACCGCCAAACCTTTCAGGGGAGCATTTGCAACCGTTTAGCTCCATTTTTGAGTGAATTGTCGAAAGTCAGATTTTTGATGAAATTTTGACCCCGAGGTTTACGTATTTTTTTTTAAAAAAAATTCTGCCGGTTAAGTTGTCGAGGGCTGATTTCTTGTCCTGTGATAAAAAAGCTTACTGTTTCGACCGCCAAACCTTTCAGGGGAGTATTTGCAACCGTTTGGCACCAATTTTGAGTGAATTGCCGAAAGTCAGATTTTTGATGAAATTGTGACCCCGGGGCTTACAGATTTTTTTTAAAAAAAAATTCTGCCGGTTAAGTTGTCGAGGGCTGATTTCTTGTCCTGTGATAAAAAAACTTCTGTTTCGACCGCCAAACCGTTCAGGGGAGCATTTGCAACCGTTTGGCACCATTTTTGAGTGAATTCCCGAAAGTCCGATTTTTGATGAAATTGTGACCCCGGGGCTTAGGGATTTTTTCAAAAAAATCTTTTTCTGCCGGTTAAGTTGTCGACGGCTGATTTCTTTTCCTGTGATAAAAAAGCTTTCTGTTTCGACCGCCAAACCTTTCAGGGGAGCATTTGCAGCCGTTTGGCACCATTTTTGAGTGAATTGCCGAAAGTCAGATTTTTGATGAAATTGTGACCCTGGGGCTTACGGATTTTTTCCAAAAAAAAAATTCTGCCGGTTAAGTTGTCGAAGGAAGATTTCTTGTCCTGTGATTAAAAGCCTTCTGTTTCGACCGCCAAACCTTTCAGGGGAGCATTTGCACCCGTTTGGCACCATTTTTGAGTGAATTCCCGAAAGTCCGATTTTTGATGAAATTGTGACCCTGAGGCTTACGGATTTTTTCCAAAAAAAAAATTCTGCCGGTTAAGTTGTCGAAGGAAGATTTCTTGTCCTGTGATTAAAAGCCTTCTGTTTCGACCGCCAAAGCTTTCAGGGGAGCATTTGCACCCGTTTGGCACCATTTTTGAGTGAATTCCCGAAAGTCCGATTTTTGATGAAATTGTGACCCCGGGGCTTATGGATTTTTTCAAAAAAATCTTTTTCTGCCGGTTAAGTTGTCGACGGCTGATTTCTTTTCCTGTGATAAAAAAGCTTTCTGTTTCGACCGCCAAACCTTTCAGGGGAGCATTTGCAGCCGTTTGGCACCATTTTTGAGTGAATTGCCGAAAGTCAGATTTTTGATGAAATTGTGACCCTGGGGCTTACGGATTTTTTCCAAAAAAAAAATTCTGCCGGTTAAGTTGTCGAAGGAAGATTTCTTGTCCTGTGATTAAAAGCCTTCTGTTTCGACCGCCAAACCTTTCAGGGGAGCATTTGCAACTGTTTAGCTCCATTTTTGAGTGAATTGTCGAAAGTCAGATTTTTGATGAAATTGTGACCCCGGGGCTTACGGATTTTTTCAAAAAAAAATTCTGCCTGTTAAGTTGTCGATGGCTGATTTCTTGTCCTGTGATAAAAAAACTTCTGTTTCGACCGCCAAATGTTTCAGGGGAGCATTTGCAACCGTTTGACACCATTTTTGAGTGAATTCCCGAAAGTCCGATTTTTGATGAAGTTGTGACCCCGGGGCTTAGGGATTTTTTCAAAAAAATCTTTTTCTGCCGGTTAAGTTGTCGACGGCTGATTTCTTTTCCTGTGATAAAAAAACTTCTGTTTCGACCGCCAAAGCTTTCAGGGGAGCATTTGCACCCGTTTGGCACCATTTTTGAGTGAATTTCCGAAAGTCCGATTTTTGATGAAATTGTGACCCCGGGGCTTACGGATTTTTTCAAAAAAAAAATTCTGCCGGTTAAGTTGTCGAGGGCTGATTTCTTGTCTTGTGATAAAAAAGCTTTCTGTTTCGACCGCCAAACCTTTCAGGGGAGCATTTGCAACCGTTTGGCACCAATTTTGAGTGAATTGCCGAAAGTCAGATTTTTGATGAAATTGTGACCCCGGGGCTTACGGATTTTTTTTAAAAAAAAATTCTGCCTGTTAAGTTGTCGAGGGCTGATTTCTTGTCTTCTGATAAAAAAACTTCTGTTTCGACCGCCAAACCTTTCAGGGGAGCATTTGCACCCGTTTGGCACCATTTTTGAGTGAATTGCCGAAAGTCAGATTTTTGATGAAATTGTGACCCCGGGGCTTACGGATTTTTTCAAAAAGAAATTCTGCCGGTTAAGTTGTCGGTGGCTGATTTCTTGTCCTGTGATAAAAAAGCTTTCTGTTTCGACCGCCAAACCTTTCAGGGGAGCATTTGCACCCGTTTGGCACCATTTTTGAGTGAATTCCCGAAAGTCCGATTTTTGATGAAATTGTGACCCCGGGGCTTATGGATTTTTTCAAAAAAATCTTTTTCTGCCGGTTAAGTTGTCGACGGCTGATTTCTTTTCCTGTGATAAAAAAGCTTTCTGTTTCGACCGCCAAACCTTTCAGGGGAGCATTTGCAGCCGTTTGGCACCATTTTTGAGTGAATTGCCGAAAGTCAGATTTTTGATGAAATTGTGACCCTGGGGCTTACGGATTTTTTCCAAAAAAAAAATTCTGCCGGTTAAGTTGTCGAAGGAAGATTTCTTGTCCTGTAATTAAAAGCCTTCTGTTTCGACCGCCAAACCTTTCAGGGGAGCATTTGCACCCGTTTGGCACCATTTTTGAGTGAATTCCCGAAAGTCCGATTTTTGATGAAATTGTGACCCTGGGGCTTACGGATTTTTTCCAAAAAAAAAATTCTGCCGGTTAAGTTGTCGAAGGAAGATTTCTTGTCCTGTGATTAAAAGCCTTCTGTTTCGACCGCCAAAGCTTTCAGGGGAGCATTTGCACCCGTTTGGCACCATTTTTGAGTGAATTTCCAAAAGTCCGATTTTTGATGAAATTGTGACCCCGGGGCTTACGGATTTTTTTTTAAAAAAAATTCTGCCTGTTAAGTTGTCGATGGCTGATTTCTTGAAATGTGATAAAAAAACTTCTGTTTCGACCGCCAAACCTTTCAGGGGAGCATTTGCAACCGTTTGGCACCATTTTTGAGTGAATTCCCGAAAGTCCGATTTTTGATGAAATTGTGACCCCGGGGCTTAGGGATTTTTTCAAAAAAATCTTTTTCTGCCGGTTAAGTTGTCGACGGCTGATTTCTTTTCTTGTGATAAAAAAACTTCTGTTTCGACCGCCAAACCTTTCAGGGGAGCATTTGCACCCGTTTGGCACCAATTTTGAGTGAATTGCCGAAAGTCAGATTTTTGATGAAATTGTGACCCCGGGGGCATACGTATTTTTTTTAAAAAAAAAATTCTGCCGGTTAAGTTGTCGAGGGCTGATTTCTTCTCCTGTGATAAAAAAGCTTTCTGTTTCGACCGCCAAACCTTTCAGGGGAGCATTTGCACCCGTTTGGCACCATTTTTGAGTGAATTCCCGAAAGTCCGATTTTTGATGAAATTGTGACCCCGGGGCTTATGGATTTTTTCAAAAAAATCTTTTTCTGCCGGTTAAGTTGTCGACGGCTGATTTCTTTTCCTGTGATAAAAAAGCTTTCTGTTTCGACCGCCAAACCTTTCAGGGGAGCATTTGCAGCCGTTTGGCACCATTTTTGAGTGAATTGCCGAAAGTCAGATTTTTGATGAAATTGTGACCCTGGGGCTTACGGATTTTTTCCAAAAAAAAAATTCTGCCGGTTAAGTTGTCGAAGGAAGATTTCTTGTCCTGTGATTAAAAGCCTTCTGTTTCGACCGCCAAACCTTTCAGGGGAGCATTTGCAACTGTTTAGCTCCATTTTTGAGTGAATTGTCGAAAGTCAGATTTTTGATGAAATTGTGTCCCCGGGGCCTACGGATTTTTTCAAAAAAAAATTCTGCCTGTTAAGTTGTCGATGGCTGATTTCTTGTCCTGTGATAAAAAAACTTCTGTTTCGACCGCCAAATGTTTCAGGGGAGCATTTGCAACCGTTTGACACCATTTTTGAGTGAATTCCCGAAAGTCCGATTTTTGATGAAATTGTGACCCCGGGGCTTAGGGATTTTTTCAAAAAAATCTTTTTCTGCCGGTTAAGTTGTCGACGGCTGATTTCTTTTCCTGTGATAAAAAAACTTCTGTTTCGACCGCCAAAGCTTTCAGGGGAGCATTTGCACCCGTTTGGCACCATTTTTGAGTGAATTTCCGAAAGTCCGATTTTTGATGAAATTGTGACCCCGGGGCTTACGGATTTTTTCAAAAAAAAAAATTCTGCCGGTTAAGTTGTCGAGGGCTGATTTCTTGTCCTGTGATAAAAAAGCTTTCTGTTTCGACCGCCAAACCTTTCAGGGGAGCATTTGCAACCGTTTGGCACCAATTTTGAGTGAATTGCCGAAAGTCAGATTTTTGATGAAATTGTGACCCCGGGGCTTACGGATTTTTTTTAAAAAAAAATTCTGCCTGTTAAGTTGTCGAGGGCTGATTTCTTGTCTTCTGATAAAAAAAACTTCTGTTTCGACCGCCAAACCTTTCAGGGGAGCATTTGCACCCGTTTGGCACCATTTTTGAGTGAATTGCCGAAAGTCAGATTTTTGATGAAATTGTGACCCCGGGGCTTACGGATTTTTTCAAAAAGAAATTCTGCCGGTTAAGTTGTCGATGGCTGATTTCTTGTCCTGTGATAAAAAAACTTCTGTTTCGACCGCCAAACGTTTCAGGGGAGCATTTGCACCCATTTGGCACCATTTTTGAGTGAATTCCCGAAAGTCCGATTTTTGATGAAATTGTGACCCCGGGGCTTACGGATTTTTTCAAAAAAATCTTTTTCTGCCGGTTAAGTTGTCGACTGCTGATTTCTTTTCCTGTGATAAAAAAACTTCTGTTTCGACCGCCAAACCTTTCAGGGGAGCATTTGCACCCGTTTGGCACCATTTTTGAGTGAATTGTCGAAAGTCAGATTTTTGATGAAATTGTGACCCTGGGGCTTACGGATTTTTTCCAAAAAAAAAATTCTGCCGGTTAAGTTGTCGAAGGAAGATTTCTTGTCCTGTGATTAAAAGCCTTCTGTTTCGACCGCCAAACCTTTCAGGGGAGCATTTGCAACTGTTTAGCTCCATTTTTGAGTGAATTGTCGAAAGTCAGATTTTTGATGAAATTGTGACCCCCGGGCTTACTGATTTTTTCAAAAAAAAATTCTGCCTGTTAAGTTGTCGAGGGCTGATTTCTTGTCCTGTGATAAAAAAACTTCTGTTTCGACTGCCAAACCTTTCAACGGAGCATTTGCAACCGTTTAGCTCCATTTTTGAGTGAATTGTCGAAAGTCAGATTTTTGATGAAATTGTGACCCCGGGGCTTACGGATTTTTTCAAAAAGAAATTCTGCCTGTTAAGTTGTCGATGGCTGATTTCTTGTCCTGTGATAAAAAAACTTCTGTTTCGACCGCCAAACGTTTCAGGGCAGCATTTGCACCCATTTGGCACCATTTTTGAGTGAATTCCCGAAAGTCCGATTTTTGATGAAATTGTGACCCCGGGGCTTACGGATTTTTTCAAAAAAATCTTTTTCTGCCGGTTAAGTTGTTGACTGCTGATTTCTTTTCCTGTGATAAAAAAACTTCTGTTTCGACCGCCAAACGTTTCAGAGGAGCATTTGCAACCGTTTGGCACCATTTTTGAGTGAATTCCCGAAAGTCCGATTTTTGATGAAATTGTGACCCCGGGGCTTACGGATTTTTTCAGAAAAATCTTTTTCTGCCGGTTAAGTTGTCGACGGCTGATTTCTTTTCCTGTGATAAAAAAACTTCTGTTTCGACCGCCAAAGCTTTCAGGGGAGCATTTGCACCCGTTTGGCACCATTTTTGAGTGAATTTCCGAAAGTCCGATTTTTGATGAAATTGTGACCCCGGGGCTTACGGATTTTTTCAAAAAAATCTTTTTCTGCCGGTTAAGTTGTCGACGGCTGATTTCTTTTCCTGTGATAAAAAAGCTTTCTGTTTCGACCGCCAAACCTTTCAGGGGAGCATTTGCACCCGTTTGGCACCATTTTTGAGTGAATTGCCGAAAGTCAGATTTTTGATGAAATTGTGACCCCGGGGCTTACGGATTTTTTCAAAAAAAAATTCTGCCTGTTAAGTTGTCGAGGGCTGATTTCTTGTCCTGTGATAAAAAAACTTCTGTTTCGACCGCCAAACCTTTCAGGGGAGCATTTGCAACCGTTTGGCACCATTTTTGAGTGAATTCCCGAAAGTCCGATTTTTGATGAAATTGTGACCCCGGGGCTTACGGATTTTTTCAAAAAAATCTTTTTCTGCAGGTTAAGTTGTCGACGGCTGATTTCTTTTCCTGTGATAAAAAAACTTCTGTTTCGACCGCCAAAGCTTTCAGGGGAGCATTTGCACCCGTTTGGCACCATTTTTGAGTGAATTTCCGAAAGTCCGATTTTTGATGAAATTGTGACCCCGGGGCTTACGGATTTTTTCAAAAAAATCTTTTTCTGCCGGTTAAGTTGTCGACGGCTGATTTCTTTTCCTGTGATAAAAAAGCTTTCTGTTTCGACCGCCAAACCTTTCAGGGGAGCATTTGCACCCGTTTGGCACCATTTTTGAGTGAATGGTCAAAAGTCCGATTTTTGATGAAATTGTGACCCCGGGGCTTACGGATTTTTTCAAAAAAAAATTCTGCCTCTTAAGTTGTCGAGGGCTGATTTCTTGTCCTGTGATAAAAAAACTTCTGTTTCGACCGCCAAACCTTTCAGGGGAGCATTTGCAACCGTTTGGCTCCATTTTTGAGTGAATTGCCGAAAGTCAGATTTTTGATGAAATTGTGACCCCGGGGCTTATGGATTTTTTCAAAAAAAAAATTTCTGCCGGTTAAGTTGTCGAAGGAAGATTTCTTGTCCTGTGATTAAAAGCCTTCTGTTTCGACCGCCAAACCTTTCAGGGGAGCATTTGCAACTGTTTAGCTCCATTTTTGAGTGAATGGTCAAAAGTCAGATTTTTGATGAAATTGTGACCCCGGGGCTTACGGATTTTTTCAAAAAGAAATTCCGCCTGTTAAGTTGTCGATAGCTGATTTCTTTTCCTGTGATAAAAAAACTTCTGTTTCGACCGCCAAACCTTTCAGGGGAGCATTTGCACCCGTTTGGCACCATTTTTGAGTGAATTCCCGAAAGTCAGATATTTGATGAAATTGTGACCCCGGGGCTGACGGATTTTTTCAAAAAAAAATTTTCTGCCGGTTAAGTTGTCGAGGGCTAATTTCTTGTCCTGTGATAAAAAAGCTTTCTGTTTCGAAGGCCAAAACTTTCAGGGAAGCATTTGCAACCGTTTAGCTCCATTTTTGAGTGAATTGTCGAAAGTCAGATTTTTGATGAAATTGTGACCCCGGGGCTTACGGATTTTTTTTAAAAAAAAATTCTGCCTGTTAAGTTGTCGATGGCTGATTTCCTGTCGTGTGATAAAAAAGCTTTCTGTTTCGACCGCCAAACCTTTCAGGGGAGCATTTGCACCCGTTTTGCACCATTTTTGAGTGAATTCCCGAAAGTCCGATTTTGAATGAAGTTGTGACCCCGGGGCTTAGGGATTTTTTCAAAAAAATCTTTTTCTGCCGGTTAAGTTGTCGAGGGCTGATTTCTTCTCCTGTGATAAAAAAGCTTTCTGTTTCGACCGCCAAACCTTTCAGGGGAGCATTTGCACCCGTTTGGCACCATTTTTGAGTGAATTCCCGAAAGTCCGATTTTTGATGAAATTGTGACCCCGGGGCTTACGGATTTTTTCAAAAAAATCTTTTTCTGCCGGTTAAGTTGTCGACGGCTGATTTCTTTTCCTGTGATAAAAAAGCTTTCTGTTTCGACCGCCAAACCTTTCAGGGGAGCATTTGCAACCGTTTGGCACCATTTTTGAGTGAATTGCCGAAAGTCAGATTTTTGATGAAATTGTGACCCCGGGGCTTACGGATTTTTTCAAAAAAAAAATTTCTGCCGGTTAAGTTGTCGAAGGAAGATTTCTTGTCCTGTGATAAAAAAACTTCTGTTTCGACCGCCAAACCTTTCAGGGGAGCATTTGCACCCGTTTGGCACCATTTTTGAGTGAATTCCCGAAAGTCATATATTTGATGAAATTGTGACCCGGGGGCTGACGGATATTTTCAAAAAAAAATTTTCTGCCTGTTAAGTTGTCGATGGCTGATTTCTTGTTGTGTGATAAAAAAGCTTTCTGTTTCAACCGCCAAACCTTTCAGGGGAGCATTTGCACCCATTTGGCACCATTTTTGAGTGAATTCCCGAAAGTCCGATTTTGAATGAAGTTGTGACCCCGGGGCTTAGGGATTTTTTCAAAAAAATCTTTTTCTGCCGGTTAAGTTGTCGACGGCTGATTTCTTTAACTTTGATAAAAAAGCTTTCTGTTTCGACCGCCAAACCTTTCAGGGGAGCATTTGCAACCGTTTGGCACCATTTTTGAGTGAATTGCCGAAACTCAGATTTTTGATGAAATTGTGACCGCGGGGCTTAGGGATTTTTTTTAAAAAAATAATTCTGCCGGTTAAGTTGTCAAGGGCTGATTTCTTGTCCTGTGATAAAAAGACTTCTGTTTTGACCGCCAAACCTTTCAGGGGAGCATTTGCACCCGTTTGGCACCATTTTTGAATGAATTGCCGACAGTCAGATTTTGGATGAAATTGTGCCCGCGCGGCTTACGGATTTTATCAAAAAAAAAATTCTGCCGGTTAAGTTTTCGAGAGCTGATTTCTTGTCCTGTGATAAAAAGCCTTCTGTTTCAACCGCCAAACCTTTCAGGGGAGCATTTGCAACCGTTTAGCTCCATTTTTGAGTGAATTGTCGAAAGTCAGATTTTTGATGAAATTGTGACCCAGGGGCTTACGCATTTTTTCAATAGAAAAATTCTGCCTGTTAAGTTGTCGATGGCTGATTTCTTGTCCTGTGATAAAAAAACTTCTGTTTTGACCGCCAAACCTTTCAGGGGAGCATTTGCACCCGTTTGGCTCCATTTTTTAGTGAATTCCCGAAAGTCCGATTTTTGATGAAATTGTGACCCCGGGGCTTAGGAATTTTTTTGAAAAAAAAAATTCTGCCGGTTAAGTTGTCGACGGCTGATTTCTTTTCCTGTGATAAAAAACTTCTGTTTCGACCGCCAAACCTTTCAGGGGAGCATTTGCAACCGTTTAGCTCCATTTTTGAGTGAATTGCCGAAAGTCAGATTTTTGATGAAATTGTGACCCCGGGGCTTACGGATTTTTTCAAAAAAAAATTTCTGCCGGTTAAGTTGTCGAGGGCTGATTTCTTGTCCGGTGATAAAAAGCCTTCTGTTTCGACCGCCAAACCTTTCAGGGGAGCATTTGCAACCGTTTAGCTCCATTTTTTAGTGAATTGTCGAAAGTCAGAGTTTTGATGAAATTGTGACCCCGGGGCTTACGGATTTTTTCAAAAAAAAAAAATTCTGCCGGTTAAGTTGTCGAGGGCTGATTTCTTTTCCTGTGATAAAAAAGCTTTCTGTTTCGACCTCCAAACCTTTCAATGGAGCATTTGCAACCGTTTGGCACCAATTTTGAGTGAATTGCCGAAAGTCAGATTTTTGATGAAATTGTGACCCCGGGGCTTACGGATTTTTTTAAATAAAAAATTCTGCCGGTTAAGTTGTTGAGGGCTGATTTCTTGTCCTGTGATAAAAAAACTTCTGTATCGACCGCCAAACCTTTCAGGGGAGCATTTGCAACCGTTTAGCTCCATTTTTGAGTGAATTGTCGAAAGTCAGATTTTTGATGAAATTCTGACACCAAGGCTTACGGATTTTTTCAAAAAAAATATTCTGCCTGTTAAGTTGTCGATGGCTGATTTCTTGTCCTGTGATAAAAAAACTTCTGTTTCGACCGCCAAACCTTTCAGGGGAGCATTTGAACCCGTTTGGCACCATTTTTGAGTGAATTCCCGAAAGTGCGATTTTTGATGAAATTGTGACCCCGGGGCTTAGGGATTTTTTCAAAAAAATCTTTTTCTGCCGCTTAAGTTGTCGACGGCTGATTTCTTTTCCTGTGATAAAAAAGCTTTCTGTTTCGACCGCCAAACCTTTCAGGGGAGCATTTGCAGCCGTTTGGCACCATTTTTGAGTGAATTGCCGAAAGTCAGATTTTTGATGAAATTGTGACCCTGGGGCTTACGGATTTTTTCCAAAAAAAAAATTCTGCCGGTTAAGTTGTCGAAGGAAGATTTCTTGTCCTGTGATTAAAAGCCTTCTGTTTCGACCGCCAAACCTTTCAGGAGAGCATTTGCAAATGTTTAGCTCCATTTTTGAGTGAATTGTCGAAAGTCAGATTTTTGATGAAATTGTGACCCCGGGGCTTACGGATTTTTTCAAAAAAAAATTCTGCCTGTTAAGTTGTCGATGGCTGATTTCTTGTCCTGTGATAAAAAAACTTCTGTTTCGACCGCCAAACGTTTCAGGGTAGCATTTGCAACCGTTTGGCACCATTTTTGAGTGAATTCCCGAAAGTCCGATTTTTGATGAAATTGTGACCCCGGGGCTTAGGGATTTTTTCAAAAAAATCTTTTTCTGCCGGTTAAGTTGTCGACGGCTGATTTCTTTTCCTGTGATAAAAAAACTTCTGTTTCGACCGCCAAAGCTTTCAGGGGAGCATTTGCACCCATTTGGCACCATTTTTGAGTGAATTGCCGAAAGTCCGATTTTTGATGAAATTGTGACCCCGGGGCTTACGGATTTTTTTAAATAAAAAATTCTGCCGGTTAAGTTGTTGAGGGCTGATTTCTTGTCCTGTGATAAAAAAACTTCTGTATCGACCGCCAAACCTTTCAGGGGAGCATTTGCAACCGTTTAGCTCCATTTTTGAGTGAATTGTCGAAAGTCAGATTTTTGATGAAATTCTGACACCAAGGCTTACGGATTTTTTCAAAAAAAATATTCTGCCTGTTAAGTTGTCGATGGCTGATTTCTTGTCCTGTGATAAAAAAACTTCTGTTTCGACCGCCAAACCTTTCAGGGGAGCATTTGAACCCGTTTGGCACCATTTTTGAGTGAATTCCCGAAAGTGCGATTTTTGATGAAATTGTGACCCCGGGGCTTAGGGATTTTTTCAAAAAAATCTTTTTCTGCCGCTTAAGTTGTCGACGGCTGATTTCTTTTCCTGTGATAAAAAAGCTTTCTGTTTCGACCGCCAAACCTTTCAGGGGAGCATTTGCAGCCGTTTGGCACCATTTTTGAGTGAATTGCCGAAAGTCAGATTTTTGATGAAATTGTGACCCTGGGGCTTACGGATTTTTTCCAAAAAAAAAATTCTGCCGGTTAAGTTGTCGAAGGAAGATTTCTTGTCCTGTGATTAAAAGCCTTCTGTTTCGACCGCCAAACCTTTCAGGGGAGCATTTGCAAATGTTTAGCTCCATTTTTGAGTGAATTGTCGAAAGTCAGATTTTTGATGAAATTGTGACCCCGGGGCTTACGGATTTTTTCAAAAAAAAATTCTGCCTGTTAAGTTGTCGATGGCTGATTTCTTGTCCTGTGATAAAAAAACTTCTGTTTCGACCGCCAAACGTTTCAGGGTAGCATTTGCAACCGTTTGGCACCATTTTTGAGTGAATTCCCGAAAGTCCGATTTTTGATGAAATTGTGACCCCGGGGCTTAGGGATTTTTTCAAAAAAATCTTTTTCTGCCGGTTAAGTTGTCGACGGCTGATTTCTTTTCCTGTGATAAAAAAACTTCTGTTTCGACCGCCAAAGCTTTCAGGGGAGCATTTGCACCCATTTGGCACCATTTTTGAGTGAATTTCCGAAAGTCCGATTTTTGATGAAATTGTGACCCCGGGGCTTACGGATTTTTTCAAAAAAAAAATTCTACCGGTTAAGTTGTCGAGGGCTGATTTCTTGTCCTGTGATAAAAAAGCTTTCTGTTTCGACCGCCAAACCTTTCAGGGGAGCATTTGCAACCGTTTTGCACCAATTTTGAGTCAATTGCCGAAAGTCAGATTTTTGATGAAATTGTGACCCCGGGGCTTACGGATTTTTTTTAAAAAAAAATTCTGCCGGTTAAGTTGTCGACGGCTGATTTCTTGTCCTGTGATAAAAAGCATTCTGTTTCGACCGCCAAACCTTTCAGGGGAGCATTTGCACCCGTTTGGCACCATTTTTGAGTGAATTCCCGAAAGTCCGATTTTTGATGAAATTGTGACCACGGGGCTTACGGATTTTTTCAAAAAAATCTTTTTCTGCCGGTTAAGTTGTCAACGGCTAATTTCTTTTCCTGTAATAAAAAAGCTTTCTGTTTCGACCGCCAAACCTTTCAGGGGAGCATTTGCAACCGTTTGGCACCATTTTTGAGTGAATTGCCGAAAGTCAGATTTTTGATGAAATTGTGACCCCGGGGCTTACGGATTTTTTCAAAAAAAAAAATTCTGCCGGTTAAGTTGTTGAAGGAAGATTTCTTGTCCTGTGATTAAAAGCCTTCTGTTTCGACCGCCAAACCTTTCAGGGGAGCATTTGCAACTGTTTAGCTCCATTTTTGAGTGAATTGTCGAAAGTCAGATTTTTGATGAATTTGTGACCCTGGGGCTTACGGATTTTTTCAAAAAGAAATTCTGCCTGTTAAGTTGTCGATGGCTGATTTCTTTTCCTGTGATAAAAAAACTTCTGTTTCGACCGCCAAACCTTTCAGGGGAGCATTTGCACCCGTTTGGCACCATTTTTGAGTGAATTCCCGAAAGTCAGATATTTGATGAAATTGTGACCCCGGGGCTGACGTATTTTTTCAAAAAAAAAATTTCTGCCGGTTAAGTTGTCGAGGGCTAATTTCTTGTCCTGTGATAAAAAAGCTTTCTGTTTCGACCGCCAAAACTTTCAGGGGAGCATTTGCAACCGTTTAGCTCCATTTTTGAGTGAATTGTCGTAAGTCAGATTTTTGATGAAATTGTGACCCCGGGGCTTACGGATTTTTTTTTTAAAAAAATTCTGCCTGTTAAGTTGTCGATGGCTGATTTCCTGTCGTGTGATAAAAAAGCTTTCTGTTTCGACCGCCAAACCTTTCAGGGGAGCATTTGCACCCGTTTGGCACCATTTTTGAGTGAATTCCCGAAAGTCCGATTTTGAATGAAGTTGTGACCCCGGGGCTT
Organism: Podarcis filfolensis; assembly: GCF_964270895.1. Classification (NCBI taxonomy): domain Eukaryota; kingdom Metazoa; phylum Chordata; class Lepidosauria; order Squamata; family Lacertidae; genus Podarcis; species Podarcis filfolensis. The sequence goes on from NW_028149474.1 coordinate 26,052, forward strand.
AGGGATTTTTTCAAAAAAATCTTTTTCTGCCGGTTAAGTTGTCGACGGCTGATTTCTTTTCCTTTGATAAAAAAGCTTTCTGTTTCGACCGCCAAACCTTTCAGGGGAGCATTTGCACCCGTTTGGCACCATTTTTGAGTGAATTGCCGAAACTCAGATTTTTGATGAAATTGTGACCCCGGGGCTTAGGGATTTTTTTAAAAAAAATAATTCTGCCGGTTAAGTTGTCGACGGCTGATTTCTTTTCCTGTGATAAAAAAGCTTTCTGTTTCGACCGCCAAACCTTTCAGGGGAGCATTTGCAACCGTTTGGCACCATTTTTGAGTGAATTGCCGAAACTCAGATTTTTGATGAAATTGTGACCCCGGGGCTTAGGGATTTTTTTTAAAAAAATAATTCTGCCGGTTAAGTTGTCGACGGCTGATTTCTTTTCCTGTGATAAAAAAGCTTTCTGTTTCGACCGCCAAACCTTTCAGGGGAGCATTTGCAACCGTTTAGCTCCATTTTTGAGTGAATTGCCAAAAGTCAGATTTTTGATGAAATTGTGACCCAAGGGCTTAGAGATTTTTTTCAAAAAAAAAAATTCTGCCGGTTAACTTCTCGATGGCTGATTTCTTGTCCTGTGATAAAAAAACTTCTGTTTCGACCGCCAAACCTTTCAGGGGAGCATTTGCATCCGTTTGGCACCATTTCTGAGTGAATGTCCGAAAGTCAGATTTTTGATGAAATTGTGACCCTGGGGCTTAGGGATTTTTTTTAAAAAAAAATTCTGCCGGTTAACTTCTCGATGGCTGATTTCTTGTCCTGTGATAAAAAAACTTCTGTTTCGACCGCCAAACCTTTCAGGGGAGCATTTGCACCCATTTGGCACCATTTTTGAGTGAATTCCCGAAAGTCCGATTTTGAATGAAGTTGTGACCCCGGGGCTTAGGGATTTTTTCAAAAAAATCTTTTTCTGCCGGTTAAGTTGTCGACGGCTGATTTCTTTAACTTTGATAAAAAAGCTTTCTGTTTCGACCGCCAAACCTTTCAGGGGAGCATTTTCAACGGTTTGGCACCATTTTTGAGTGAATTGCCGAAACTCAGATTTTTGATGAAATTGTGACCGCGGGGCTTAGGGATTTTTTTAAAAAAAATAATTCTGCCGGTTAAGTTGTCAAGGGCTGATTTCTTGTCCTGTGATAAAAAGACTTCTGTTTTGACCGCCAAACCTTTCAGGGGAGCATTTGCACCCGTTTGGCACCATTTTTGAATGAATTGCCGACAGTCAGATTTTGGATGAAATTGTGCCCGCGCGGCTTACGGATTTTATCAAAAAAAAAATTCTGCCGGTTAAGTTTTCGAGAGCTGATTTCTTGTCCTGTGATAAAAAGCCTTCTGTTTCAACCGCCAAACCTTTCAGGGGAGCATTTGCAACCGTTTAGCTCCATTTTTGAGTGAATTGTCGAAAGTCAGATTTTTGATGAAATTGTGACCCAGGGGCTTACGCATTTTTTCAATAGAAAAATTCTGCCTGTTAAGTTGTCGATGGCTGATTTCTTGTCCTGTGATAAAAAAACTTCTGTTTTGACCGCCAAACCTTTCAGGGGAGCATTTGCACCCGTTTGGCTCCATTTTTTAGTGAATTCCCGAAAGTCCGATTTTTGATGAAATTGTGACCCCGGGGCTTAGGAATTTTTTTGAAAAAAAAAATTCTGCCGGTTAAGTTGTCGACGGCTGATTTCTTTTCCTGTGATAAAAAACTTCTGTTTCGACCGCCAAACCTTTCAGGGGAGCATTTGCAACCGTTTAGCTCCATTTTTGAGTGAATTGCCGAAAGTCAGATTTTTGATGAAATTGTGACCCCGGGGCTTACGGATTTTTTCAAAAAAAAATTTCTGCCGGTTAAGTTGTCGAGGGCTGATTTCTTGTCCGGTGATAAAAAGCCTTCTGTTTCGACCGCCAAACCTTTCAGGGGAGCATTTGCAACCGTTTAGCTACATTTTTTAGTGAATTGTCGAAAGTCAGAGTTTTGATGAAATTGTGACCCCGGGGCTTACGGATTTTTTCAAAAAAAAAAAATTCTGCCGGTTAAGTTGTCGAGGGCTGATTTCTTTTCCTGTGATAAAAAAGCTTTCTGTTTCGACCTCCAAACCTTTCAATGGAGCATTTGCAACCGTTTGGCACCATTTTTGAGTGAATTGCCGAAAGTCAGATTTTTGATGAAATTGTGACCCTGGGGCTTACGGATTTTTTCCAAAAAAAAAATTCTGCCGGTTAAGTTGTCGAAGGAAGATTTCTTGTCCTGTGATTAAAAGCCTTCTGTTTCGACCGCCAAACCTTTCAGGGGAGCATTTGCACCCGTTTGGCACCATTTTTGAGTGAATTCCCGAAAGTCCGATTTTTGATGAAATTGTGACCCTGGGGCTTACGGATTTTTTCAAAAAAAAAAAATTCTGCCGGTTAAGTTGTCGAGGGCTGATTTCTTTTCCTGTGATAAAAAAGCTTTCTGTTTCGACCTCCAAACCTTTCAATGGAGCATTTGCAACCGTTTGGCACCATTTTTGAGTGAATTGCCGAAAGTCAGATTTTTGATGAAATTGTGACCCTGGGGCTTACGGATTTTTTCCAAAAAAAAAATTCTGCCGGTTAAGTTGTCGAAGGAAGATTTCTTGTCCTGTGATTAAAAGCCTTCTGTTTCGACCGCCAAACCTTTCAGGGGAGCATTTGCACCCGTTTGGCACCATTTTTGAGTGAATTCCCGAAAGTCCGATTTTTGATGAAATTGTGACCCTGGGGCTTACGGATTTTTTCCAAAAAAAAAATTCTGCCGGTTAAGTTGTCGAAGGAAGATTTCTTGTCCTGTGATTAAAAGCCTTCTGTTTCGACCGCCAAAGCTTTCAGGGGAGCATTTGCACCCGTTTGGCACCATTTTTGAGTGAATTCCCGAAAGTCCGATTTTTGATGAAATTGTGACCCCGGGGCTTATGGATTTTTTCAAAAAAATCTTTTTCTGCCGGTTAAGTTGTCGACGGCTGATTTCTTTTCCTGTGATAAAAAAGCTTTCTGTTTCGACCGCCAAACCTTTCAGGGGAGCATTTGCAGCCGTTTGGCACCATTTTTGAGTGAATTGCCGAAAGTCAGATTTTTGATGAAATTGTGACCCTGGGGCTTACGGATTTTTTCCAAAAAAAAAATTCTGCCGGTTAAGTTGTCGAAGGAAGATTTCTTGTCCTGTGATTAAAAGCCTTCTGTTTCGACCGCCAAACCTTTCAGGGGAGCATTTGCAACTGTTTAGCTCCATTTTTGAGTGAATTGTCGAAAGTCAGATTTTTGATGAAATTGTGACCCCGGGGCTTACGGATTTTTTCAAAAAAAAATTCTGCCTGTTAAGTTGTCGATGGCTGATTTCTTGTCCTGTGATAAAAAAACTTCTGTTTCGACCGCCAAATGTTTCAGGGGAGCATTTGCAACCGTTTGACACCATTTTTGAGTGAATTCCCGAAAGTCCGATTTTTGATGAAGTTGTGACCCCGGGGCTTAGGGATTTTTTCAAAAAAATCTTTTTCTGCCGGTTAAGTTGTCGACGGCTGATTTCTTTTCCTGTGATAAAAAAACTTCTGTTTCGACCGCCAAAGCTTTCAGGGGAGCATTTGCACCCGTTTGGCACCATTTTTGAGTGAATTTCCGAAAGTCCGATTTTTGATGAAATTGTGACCCCGGGGCTTACGGATTTTTTCAAAAAAAAAAATTCTGCCGGTTAAGTTGTCGAGGGCTGATTTCTTGTCTTGTGATAAAAAAGCTTTCTGTTTCGACCGCCAAACCTTTCAGGGGAGCATTTGCAACCGTTTGGCACCAATTTTGAGTGAATTGCCGAAAGTCAGATTTTTGATGAAATTGTGACCCCGGGGCTTACGGATTTTTTTTAAAAAAAAATTCTGCCTGTTAAGTTGTCGAGGGCTGATTTCTTGTCTTCTGATAAAAAAACTTCTGTTTCGACCGCCAAACCTTTCAGGGGAGCATTTGCACCCGTTTGGCACCATTTTTGAGTGAATTGCCGAAAGTCAGATTTTTGATGAAATTGTGACCCCGGGGCTTACGGATTTTTTCAAAAAGAAATTCTGCCGGTTAAGTTGTCGGTGGCTGATTTCTTGTCCTGTGATAAAAAAGCTTTCTGTTTCGACCGCCAAACCTTTCAGGGGAGCATTTGCACCCGTTTGGCACCATTTTTGAGTGAATTCCCGAAAGTCCGATTTTTGATGAAATTGTGACCCCGGGGCTTATGGATTTTTTCAAAAAAATCTTTTTCTGCCGGTTAAGTTGTCGACGGCTGATTTCTTTTCCTGTGATAAAAAAGCTTTCTGTTTCGACCGCCAAACCTTTCAGGGGAGCATTTGCAGCCGTTTGGCACCATTTTTGAGTGAATTGCCGAAAGTCAGATTTTTGATGAAATTGTGACCCTGGGGCTTACGGATTTTTTCCAAAAAAAAAATTCTGCCGGTTAAGTTGTCGAAGGAAGATTTCTTGTCCTGTAATTAAAAGCCTTCTGTTTCGACCGCCAAACCTTTCAGGGGAGCATTTGCACCCGTTTGGCACCATTTTTGAGTGAATTCCCGAAAGTCCGATTTTTGATGAAATTGTGACCCTGGGGCTTACGGATTTTTTCCAAAAAAAAAATTCTGCCGGTTAAGTTGTCGAAGGAAGATTTCTTGTCCTGTGATTAAAAGCCTTCTGTTTCGACCGCCAAAGCTTTCAGGGGAGCATTTGCACCCGTTTGGCACCATTTTTGAGTGAATTTCCAAAAGTCCGATTTTTGATGAAATTGTGACCCCGGGGCTTACGGATTTTTTTTAAAAAAAAATTCTGCCTGTTAAGTTGTCGATGGCTGATTTCTTGAAATGTGATAAAAAAAACTTCTGTTTCGACCGCCAAACCTTTCAGGGGAGCATTTGCAACCGTTTGGCACCATTTTTGAGTGAATTCCCGAAAGTCCGATTTTTGATGAAATTGTGACCCCGGGGCTTAGGGATTTTTTCAAAAAAATCTTTTTCTGCCGGTTAAGTTGTCGACGGCTGATTTCTTTTCTTGTGATAAAAAAACTTCTGTTTCGACCGCCAAACCTTTCAGGGGAGCATTTGCACCCGTTTGGCACCAATTTTGAGTGAATTGCCGAAAGTCAGATTTTTGATGAAATTGTGACCCCGGGGGCATACGTATTTTTTTAAAAAAAAAAATTCTGCCGGTTAAGTTGTCGAGGGCTGATTTCTTCTCCTGTGATAAAAAAGCTTTCTGTTTCGACCGCCAAACCTTTCAGGGGAGCATTTGCACCCGTTTGGCACCATTTTTGAGTCAATTCCCGAAAGTCCGATTTTTGATGAAATTGTGACCCCGGGGCTTATGGATTTTTTCAAAAAAATCTTTTTCTGCCGGTTAAGTTGTCGACGGCTGATTTCTTTTCCTGTGATAAAAAAGCTTTCTGTTTCGACCGCCAAACCTTTCAGGGGAGCATTTGCAGCCGTTTGGCACCATTTTTGAGTGAATTGCCGAAAGTCAGATTTTTGATGAAATTGTGACCCTGGGGCTTACGGATTTTTTCCAAAAAAAAAATTCTGCCGGTTAAGTTGTCGAAGGAAGATTTCTTGTCCTGTGATTAAAAGCCTTCTGTTTCGACCGCCAAACCTTTCAGGGGAGCATTTGCAACTGTTTAGCTCCATTTTTGAGTGAATTGTCGAAAGTCAGATTTTTGATGAAATTGTGACCCCGGGGCTTACGGATTTTTTCAAAAAAAAATTCTGCCTGTTAAGTTGTCGATGGCTGATTTCTTGTCCTGTGATAAAAAAACTTCTGTTTCGACCGCCAAATGTTTCAGGGGAGCATTTGCAACCGTTTGACACCATTTTTGAGTGAATTCCCGAAAGTCCGATTTTTGATGAAATTGTGACCCCGGGGCTTAGGGATTTTTTCAAAAAAATCTTTTTCTGCCGGTTAAGTTGTCGACGGCTGATTTCTTTTCCTGTGATAAAAAAACTTCTGTTTCGACCGCCAAAGCTTTCAGGGGAGCATTTGCACCCGTTTGGCACCATTTTTGAGTGAATTTCCGAAAGTCCGATTTTTGATGAAATTGTGACCCCGGGGCTTACGGATTTTTTTCAAAAAAAAAAATTCTGCCGGTTAAGTTGTCGAGGGCTGATTTCTTGTCCTGTGATAAAAAAGCTTTCTGTTTCGACCGCCAAACCTTTCAGGGGAGCATTTGCAACCGTTTGGCACCAATTTTGAGTGAATTGCCGAAAGTCAGATTTTTGATGAAATTGTGACCCCGGGGCTTACGGATTTTTTTTAAAAAAAAATTCTGCCTGTTAAGTTGTCGAGGGCTGATTTCTTGTCTTCTGATAAAAAAACTTCTGTTTCGACCGCCAAACCTTTCAGGGGAGCATTTGCACCCGTTTGGCACCATTTTTGAGTGAATTGCCGAAAGTCAGATTTTTGATGAAATTGTGACCCCGGGGCTTACGGATTTTTTCAAAAAGAAATTCTGCCGGTTAAGTTGTCGATGGCTGATTTCTTGTCCTGTGATAAAAAAACTTCTGTTTCGACCGCCAAACGTTTCAGGGGAGCATTTGCACCCATTTGGCACCATTTTTGAGTGAATTCCCGAAAGTCCGATTTTTGATGAAATTGTGACCCCGGGGCTTACGGATTTTTTCAAAAAAATCTTTTTCTGCCGGTTAAGTTGTCGACTGCTGATTTCTTTTCCTGTGATAAAAAAACTTCTGTTTCGACCGCCAAACCTTTCAGGGGAGCATTTGCACCCGTTTGGCACCATTTTTGAGTGAATTGTCGAAAGTCAGATTTTTGATGAAATTGTGACCCTGGGGCTTACGGATTTTTTCCAAAAAAAAAATTCTGCCGGTTAAGTTGTCGAAGGAAGATTTCTTGTCCTGTGATTAAAAGCCTTCTGTTTCGACCGCCAAACCTTTCAGGGGAGCATTTGCAACTGTTTAGCTCCATTTTTGAGTGAATTGTCGAAAGTCAGATTTTTGATGAAATTGTGACCCCCGGGCTTACTGATTTTTTCAAAAAAAAATTCTGCCTGTTAAGTTGTCGAGGGCTGATTTCTTGTCCTGTGATAAAAAAACTTCTGTTTCGACTGCCAAACCTTTCAACGGAGCATTTGCAACCGTTTAGCTCCATTTTTGAGTGAATTGTCGAAAGTCAGATTTTTGATGAAATTGTGACCCCGGGGCTTACGGATTTTTTCAAAAAGAAATTCTGCCTGTTAAGTTGTCGATGGCTGATTTCTTGTCCTGTGATAAAAAAACTTCTGTTTCGACCGCCAAACGTTTCAGGGCAGCATTTGCACCCATTTGGCACCATTTTTGAGTGAATTCCCGAAAGTCCGATTTTTGATGAAATTGTGACCCCGGGGCTTACGGATTTTTTCAAAAAAATCTTTTTCTGCCGGTTAAGTTGTTGACTGCTGATTTCTTTTCCTGTGATAAAAAAACTTCTGTTTCGACCGCCAAACGTTTCAGGGGAGCATTTGCAACCGTTTGGCACCATTTTTGAGTGAATTCCCGAAAGTCCGATTTTTGATGAAATTGTGACCCCGGGGCTTACGGATTTTTTCAGAAAAATCTTTTTCTGCCGGTTAAGTTGTCGACGGCTGATTTCTTTTCCTGTGATAAAAAAACTTCTGTTTCGACCGCCAAAGCTTTCAGGGGAGCATTTGCACCCGTTTGGCACCATTTTTGAGTGAATTTCCGAAAGTCCGATTTTTGATGAAATTGTGACCCCGGGGCTTACGGATTTTTTCAAAAAAATCTTTTTCTGCCGGTTAAGTTGTCGACGGCTGATTTCTTTTCCTGTGATAAAAAAGCTTTCTGTTTCGACCGCCAAACCTTTCAGGGGAGCATTTGCACCCGTTTGGCACCATTTTTGAGTGAATTGCCGAAAGTCAGATTTTTGATGAAATTGTGACCCCGGGGCTTACGGATTTTTTCAAAAAAAAATTCTGCCTGTTAAGTTGTCGAGGGCTGATTTCTTGTCCTGTGATAAAAAAACTTCTGTTTCGACCGCCAAACCTTTCAGGGGAGCATTTGCAACCGTTTGGCACCATTTTTGAGTGAATTCCCGAAAGTCCGATTTTTGATGAAATTGTGACCCCGGGGCTTACGGATTTTTTCAAAAAAATCTTTTTCTGCCGGTTAAGTTGTCGACGGCTGATTTCTTTTCCTGTGATAAAAAAACTTCTGTTTCGACCGCCAAAGCTTTCAGGGGAGCATTTGCACCCGTTTGGCACCATTTTTGAGTGAATTTCCGAAAGTCCGATTTTTGATGAAATTGTGACCCCGGGGCTTACGGATTTTTTCAAAAAAATCTTTTTCTGCCGGTTAAGTTGTCGACGGCTGATTTCTTTTCCTGTGATAAAAAAGCTTTCTGTTTCGACCGCCAAACCTTTCAGGGGAGCATTTGCACCCGTTTGGCACCATTTTTGAGTGAATTGCCGAAAGTCAGATTTTTGATGAAATTGTGACCCCGGGGCTTACGGATTTTTTCAAAAAAAAATTCTGCCTCTTAAGTTGTCGAGGGCTGATTTCTTGTCCTGTGATAAAAAAACTTCTGTTTCGACCGCCAAACCTTTCAGGGGAGCATTTGCAACCGTTTGGCTCCATTTTTGAGTGAATTGCCGAAAGTCAGATTTTTGATGAAATTGTGACCCCGGGGCTTATGGATTTTTTCAAAAAAAAAATTTCTGCCGGTTAAGTTGTCGAAGGAAGATTTCTTGTCCTGTGATTAAAAGCCTTCTGTTTCGACCGCCAAACCTTTCAGGGGAGCATTTGCAACTGTTTAGCTCCATTTTTGAGTGAATGGTCAAAAGTCAGATTTTTGATGAAATTGTGACCCCGGGGCTTACGGATTTTTTCAAAAAGAAATTCCGCCTGTTAAGTTGTCGATAGCTGATTTCTTTTCCTGTGATAAAAAAACTTCTGTTTCGACCGCCAAACCTTTCAGGGGAGCATTTGCACCCGTTTGGCACCATTTTTGAGTGAATTCCCGAAAGTCAGATATTTGATGAAATTGTGACCCCGGGGCTGACGGATTTTTTCAAAAAAAAATTTTCTGCCGGTTAAGTTGTCGAGGGCTAATTTCTTGTCCTGTGATAAAAAAGCTTTCTGTTTCGAAGGCCAAAACTTTCAGGGAAGCATTTGCAACCGTTTAGCTCCATTTTTGAGTGAATTGTCGAAAGTCAGATTTTTGATGAAATTGTGACCCCGGGGCTTACGGATTTTTTTTAAAAAAAAATTCTGCCTGTTAAGTTGTCGATGGCTGATTTCCTGTCGTGTGATAAAAAAGCTTTCTGTTTCGACCGCCAAACCTTTCAGGGGAGCATTTGCACCCGTTTTGCACCATTTTTGAGTGAATTCCCGAAAGTCCGATTTTGAATGAAGTTGTGACCCCGGGGCTTAGGGATTTTTTCAAAAAAATCTTTTTCTGCCGGTTAAGTTGTCGAGGGCTGATTTCTTCTCCTGTGATAAAAAAGCTTTCTGTTTCGACCGCCAAACCTTTCAGGGGAGCATTTGCACCCGTTTGGCACCATTTTTGAGTGAATTCCCGAAAGTCCGATTTTTGATGAAATTGTGACCCCGGGGCTTACGGATTTTTTCAAAAAAATCTTTTTCTGCCGGTTAAGTTGTCGACGGCTGATTTCTTTTCCTGTGATAAAAAAGCTTTCTGTTTCGACCGCCAAACCTTTCAGGGGAGCATTTGCAACCGTTTGGCACCATTTTTGAGTGAATTGCCGAAAGTCAGATTTTTGATGAAATTGTGACCCCGGGGCTTACGGATTTTTTCAAAAAAAAAATTTCTGCCGGTTAAGTTGTCGAAGGAAGATTTCTTGTCCTGTGATAAAAAAACTTCTGTTTCGACCGCCAAACCTTTCAGGGGAGCATTTGCACCCGTTTGGCACCATTTTTGAGTGAATTCCCGAAAGTCATATATTTGATGAAATTGTGACCCGGGGGCTGACGGATATTTTCAAAAAAAAATTTTCTGCCTGTTAAGTTGTCGATGGCTGATTTCTTGTTGTGTGATAAAAAAGCTTTCTGTTTCAACCGCCAAACCTTTCAGGGGAGCATTTGCACCCATTTGGCACCATTTTTGAGTGAATTCCCGAAAGTCCGATTTTGAATGAAGTTGTGACCCCGGGGCTTAGGGATTTTTTCAAAAAAATCTTTTTCTGCCGGTTAAGTTGTCGACGGCTGATTTCTTTAACTTTGATAAAAAAGCTTTCTGTTTCGACCGCCAAACCTTTCAGGGGAGCATTTGCAACCGTTTGGCACCATTTTTGAGTGAATTGCCGAAACTCAGATTTTTGATGAAATTGTGACCGCGGGGCTTAGGGATTTTTTTTAAAAAAATAATTCTGCCGGTTAAGTTGTCAAGGGCTGATTTCTTGTCCTGTGATAAAAAGACTTCTGTTTTGACCGCCAAACCTTTCAGGGGAGCATTTGCACCCGTTTGGCACCATTTTTGAATGAATTGCCGACAGTCAGATTTTGGATGAAATTGTGCCCGCGCGGCTTACGGATTTTATCAAAAAAAAAATTCTGCCGGTTAAGTTTTCGAGAGCTGATTTCTTGTCCTGTGATAAAAAGCCTTCTGTTTCAACCGCCAAACCTTTCAGGGGAGCATTTGCAACCGTTTAGCTCCATTTTTGAGTGAATTGTCGAAAGTCAGATTTTTGATGAAATTGTGACCCAGGGGCTTACGCATTTTTTCAATAGAAAAATTCTGCCTGTTAAGTTGTCGATGGCTGATTTCTTGTCCTGTGATAAAAAAACTTCTGTTTTGACCGCCAAACCTTTCAGGGGAGCATTTGCACCCGTTTGGCTCCATTTTTTAGTGAATTCCCGAAAGTCCGATTTTTGATGAAATTGTGACCCCGGGGCTTAGGAATTTTTTTGAAAAAAAAAATTCTGCCGGTTAAGTTGTCGACGGCTGATTTCTTTTCCTGTGATAAAAAACTTCTGTTTCGACCGCCAAACCTTTCAGGGGAGCATTTGCAACCGTTTAGCTCCATTTTTGAGTGAATTGCCGAAAGTCAGATTTTTGATGAAATTGTGACCCCGGGGCTTACGGATTTTTTCAAAAAAAAATTTCTGCCGGTTAAGTTGTCGAGGGCTGATTTCTTGTCCGGTGATAAAAAGCCTTCTGTTTCGACCGCCAAACCTTTCAGGGGAGCATTTGCAACCGTTTAGCTCCATTTTTTAGTGAATTGTCGAAAGTCAGAGTTTTGATGAAATTGTGACCCCGGGGCTTACGGATTTTTTCAAAAAAAAAAAATTCTGCCGGTTAAGTTGTCGAGGGCTGATTTCTTTTCCTGTGATAAAAAAGCTTTCTGTTTCGACCTCCAAACCTTTCAATGGAGCATTTGCAACCGTTTGGCACCAATTTTGAGTGAATTGCCGAAAGTCAGATTTTTGATGAAATTGTGACCCCGGGGCTTACGGATTTTTTTAAATAAAAAATTCTGCCGGTTAAGTTGTTGAGGGCTGATTTCTTGTCCTGTGATAAAAAAACTTCTGTATCGACCGCCAAACCTTTCAGGGGAGCATTTGCAACCGTTTAGCTCCATTTTTGAGTGAATTGTCGAAAGTCAGATTTTTGATGAAATTCTGACACCAAGGCTTACGGATTTTTTCAAAAAAAATATTCTGCCTGTTAAGTTGTCGATGGCTGATTTCTTGTCCTGTGATAAAAAAACTTCTGTTTCGACCGCCAAACCTTTCAGGGGAGCATTTGAACCCGTTTGGCACCATTTTTGAGTGAATTCCCGAAAGTGCGATTTTTGATGAAATTGTGACCCCGGGGCTTAGGGATTTTTTCAAAAAAATCTTTTTCTGCCGCTTAAGTTGTCGACGGCTGATTTCTTTTCCTGTGATAAAAAAGCTTTCTGTTTCGACCGCCAAACCTTTCAGGGGAGCATTTGCAGCCGTTTGGCACCATTTTTGAGTGAATTGCCGAAAGTCAGATTTTTGATGAAATTGTGACCCTGGGGCTTACGGATTTTTTCCAAAAAAAAAATTCTGCCGGTTAAGTTGTCGAAGGAAGATTTCTTGTCCTGTGATTAAAAGCCTTCTGTTTCGACCGCCAAACCTTTCAGGAGAGCATTTGCAAATGTTTAGCTCCATTTTTGAGTGAATTGTCGAAAGTCAGATTTTTGATGAAATTGTGACCCCGGGGCTTACGGATTTTTTCAAAAAAAAATTCTGCCTGTTAAGTTGTCGATGGCTGATTTCTTGTCCTGTGATAAAAAAACTTCTGTTTCGACCGCCAAACGTTTCAGGGTAGCATTTGCAACCGTTTGGCACCATTTTTGAGTGAATTCCCGAAAGTCCGATTTTTGATGAAATTGTGACCCCGGGGCTTAGGGATTTTTTCAAAAAAATCTTTTTCTGCCGGTTAAGTTGTCGACGGCTGATTTCTTTTCCTGTGATAAAAAAACTTCTGTTTCGACCGCCAAAGCTTTCAGGGGAGCATTTGCACCCATTTGGCACCATTTTTGAGTGAATTGCCGAAAGTCCGATTTTTGATGAAATTGTGACCCCGGGGCTTACGGATTTTTTTAAATAAAAAATTCTGCCGGTTAAGTTGTTGAGGGCTGATTTCTTGTCCTGTGATAAAAAAACTTCTGTATCGACCGCCAAACCTTTCAGGGGAGCATTTGCAACCGTTTAGCTCCATTTTTGAGTGAATTGTCGAAAGTCAGATTTTTGATGAAATTCTGACACCAAGGCTTACGGATTTTTTCAAAAAAAATATTCTGCCTGTTAAGTTGTCGATGGCTGATTTCTTGTCCTGTGATAAAAAAACTTCTGTTTCGACCGCCAAACCTTTCAGGGGAGCATTTGAACCCGTTTGGCACCATTTTTGAGTGAATTCCCGAAAGTGCGATTTTTGATGAAATTGTGACCCCGGGGCTTAGGGATTTTTTCAAAAAAATCTTTTTCTGCCGCTTAAGTTGTCGACGGCTGATTTCTTTTCCTGTGATAAAAAAGCTTTCTGTTTCGACCGCCAAACCTTTCAGGGGAGCATTTGCAGCCGTTTGGCACCATTTTTGAGTGAATTGCCGAAAGTCAGATTTTTGATGAAATTGTGACCCTGGGGCTTACGGATTTTTTCCAAAAAAAAAATTCTGCCGGTTAAGTTGTCGAAGGAAGATTTCTTGTCCTGTGATTAAAAGCCTTCTGTTTCGACCGCCAAACCTTTCAGGGGAGCATTTGCAAATGTTTAGCTCCATTTTTGAGTGAATTGTCGAAAGTCAGATTTTTGATGAAATTGTGACCCCGGGGCTTACGGATTTTTTCAAAAAAAAATTCTGCCTGTTAAGTTGTCGATGGCTGATTTCTTGTCCTGTGATAAAAAAACTTCTGTTTCGACCGCCAAACGTTTCAGGGTAGCATTTGCAACCGTTTGGCACCATTTTTGAGTGAATTCCCGAAAGTCCGATTTTTGATGAAATTGTGACCCCGGGGCTTAGGGATTTTTTCAAAAAAATCTTTTTCTGCCGGTTAAGTTGTCGACGGCTGATTTCTTTTCCTGTGATAAAAAAACTTCTGTTTCGACCGCCAAAGCTTTCAGGGGAGCATTTGCACCCATTTGGCACCATTTTTGAGTGAATTTCCGAAAGTCCGATTTTTGATGAAATTGTGACCCCGGGGCTTACGGATTTTTTCAAAAAAAAAATTCTACCGGTTAAGTTGTCGAGGGCTGATTTCTTGTCCTGTGATAAAAAAGCTTTCTGTTTCGACCGCCAAACCTTTCAGGGGAGCATTTGCAACCGTTTTGCACCAATTTTGAGTCAATTGCCGAAAGTCAGATTTTTGATGAAATTGTGACCCCGGGGCTTACGGATTTTTTTAAAAAAAAAATTCTGCCGGTTAAGTTGTCGACGGCTGATTTCTTTTCCTGTGATAAAAAAACTTCTGTTTCGACCGCCAAACGTTTCAGGGGAGCATTTGCAACCGTTTGGCACCATTTTTGAGTGAATTCCCGAAAGTCCGATTTTTGATGAAATTGTGACCCCGGGGCTTAGGGATTTTTTCAAAAAAATCTTTTTCTGCCGGTTAAGTTGTCGACGGCTGATTTCTTTTCCTGTGATAAAAAAAACTTCTGTTTCGACCGCCAAAGCTTTCAGGGAGCATTTGCACCCGTTTGGAACCATTTTTGAGTGAATTGTCGAAAGTCCGATTTTTGATGAAATTGTGACCCCGGGGCTTACGGATTTTTTTTTTAAAAAAAATTCTGCCGGTTAAGTTGTCGAGGGCTGATTTCTTGTCCTGTGATAAAAAGCATTCTGTTTCGACCGCCAAACCTTTCAGGGGAGCATTTGCACCCGTTTGGCACCATTTTTGAGTGAATTCCCGAAAGTCCGATTTTTGATGAAATTGTGACCACGGGGCTTACGGATTTTTTCAAAAAAATCTTTTTCTGCCGGTTAAGTTGTCAACGGCTAATTTCTTTTCCTGTAATAAAAAAGCTTTCTGTTTCGACCGCCAAACCTTTCAGGGGAGCATTTGCAACCGTTTGGCACCATTTTTGAGTGAATTGCCGAAAGTCAGATTTTTGATGAAATTGTGACCCCGGGGCTTACGGATTTTTTCAAAAAAAAAAATTCTGCCGGTTAAGTTGTTGAAGGAAGATTTCTTGTCCTGTGATTAAAAGCCTTCTGTTTCGACCGCCAAACCTTTCAGGGGAGCATTTGCAACTGTTTAGCTCCATTTTTGAGTGAATTGTCGAAAGTCAGATTTTTGATGAATTTGTGACCCTGGGGCTTACGGATTTTTTCAAAAAGAAATTCTGCCTGTTAAGTTGTCGATGGCTGATTTCTTTTCCTGTGATAAAAAAACTTCTGTTTCGACCGCCAAACCTTTCAGGGGAGCATTTGCACCCGTTTGGCACCATTTTTGAGTGAATTCCCGAAAGTCAGATATTTGATGAAATTGTGACCCCGGGGCTGACGTATTTTTTCAAAAAAAAAATTTCTGCCGGTTAAGTTGTCGAGGGCTAATTTCTTGTCCTGTGATAAAAAAGCTTTCTGTTTCGACCGCCAAAACTTTCAGGGGAGCATTTGCAACCGTTTAGCTCCATTTTTGAGTGAATTGTCGTAAGTCAGATTTTTGATGAAATTGTGACCCCGGGGCTTACGGATTTTTTTTTTAAAAAAATTCTGCCTGTTAAGTTGTCGATGGCTGATTTCCTGTCGTGTGATAAAAAAGCTTTCTGTTTCGACCGCCAAACCTTTCAGGGGAGCATTTGCACCCGTTTGGCACCATTTTTGAGTGAATTCCCGAAAGTCCGATTTTGAATGAAGTTGTGACCCCGGGGCTTAGGGATTTTTTCAAAAAAATCTTTTTCTGCCGGTTAAGTTGTCGACGGCTGATTTCTTTTCCTTTGATAAAAAAGCTTTCTGTTTCGACCGCCAAACCTTTCAGGGGAGCATTTGCACCCGTTTGGCACCATTTTTGAGTGAATTGCCGAAACTCAGATTTTTGATGAAATTGTGACCCCGGGGCTTAGGGATTTTTTTAAAAAAAATAATTCTGCCGGTTAAGTTGTCGACGGCTGATTTCTTTTCCTGTGATAAAAAAGCTTTCTGTTTCGACCGCCAAACCTTTCAGGGGAGCATTTGCAACCGTTTGGCACCATTTTTGAGTGAATTGCCGAAACTCAGATTTTTGATGAAATTGTGACCCCGGGGCTTAGGGATTTTTTTAAAAAAAATAATTCTGCCGGTTAAGTTGTCGACGGCTGATTTCTTTTCCTGTGATAAAAAAGCTTTCTGTTTCGACCGCCAAACCTTTCAGGGGAGCATTTGCAACCGTTTAGCTCCATTTTTGAGTGAATTGCCAAAAGTCAGATTTTTGATGAAATTGTGACCCAAGGGCTTAGAGATTTTTTTCAAAAAAAAAAATTCTGCCGGTTAACTTCTCGATGGCTGATTTCTTGTCCTGTGATAAAAAAACTTCTGTTTCGACCGCCAAACCTTTCAGGGGAGCATTTGCATCCGTTTGGCACCATTTCTGAGTGAATGTCCGAAAGTCAGATTTTTGATGAAATTGTGACCCTGGGGCTTAGGGATTTTTTTTTTTAAAAAAATTCTGCCGGTTAACTTCTCGATGGCTGATTTCTTGTCCTGTGATAAAAAAACTTCTGTTTCGACCGCCAAACCTTTCAGGGGAGCATTTGCACCCATTTGGCACCATTTTTGAGTGAATTCCCGAAAGTCCGATTTTGAATGAAGTTGTGACCCCGGGGCTTAGGGATTTTTTCAAAAAAATCTTTTTCTGCCGGTTAAGTTGTCGACGGCTGATTTCTTTAACTTTGATAAAAAAGCTTTCTGTTTCGACCGCCAAACCTTTCAGGGGAGCATTTTCAACCGTTTGGCACCATTTTTGAGTGAATTGCCGAAACTCAGATTTTTGATGAAATTGTGACCGCGGGGCTTAGGGATTTTTTTAAAAAAAATAATTCTGCCGGTTAATTTGTCAAGGGCTGATTTCTTGTCCTGTGATAAAAAGACTTCTGTTTTGACCGCCAAACCTTTCAGGGGAGCATTTGCACCCGTTTGGCACCATTTTTGAATGAATTGCCGACAGTCAGATTTTGGATGAAATTGTGCCCGCGCGGCTTACGGATTTTATCAAAAAAAAAATTCTGCCGGTTAAGTTTTCGAGAGCTGATTTCTTGTCCTGTGATAAAAAGCCTTCTGTTTCAACCGCCAAACCTTTCAGGGGAGCATTTGCAACCGTTTAGCTCCATTTTTGAGTGAATTGTCGAAAGTCAGATTTTTGATGAAATTGTGACCCAGGGGCTTACGCATTTTTTCAATAGAAAAATTCTGCCTGTTAAGTTGTCGATGGCTGATTTCTTGTCCTGTGATAAAAAAACTTCTGTTTTGACCGCCAAACCTTTCAGGGGAGCATTTGCACCCGTTTGGCTCCATTTTTTAGTGAATTCCCGAAAGTCCGATTTTTGATGAAATTGTGACCCCGGGGCTTAGGAATTTTTTTGAAAAAAAAAATTCTGCCGGTTAAGTTGTCGACGGCTGATTTCTTTTCCTGTGATAAAAAACTTCTGTTTCGACCGCCAAACCTTTCAGGGGAGCATTTGCAACCGTTTAGCTCCATTTTTGAGTGAATTGCCGAAAGTCAGATTTTTGATGAAATTGTGACCCCGGGGCTTACGGATTTTTTCAAAAAAAAATTTCTGCCGGTTAAGTTGTCGAGGGCTGATTTCTTGTCCGGTGATAAAAAGCCTTCTGTTTCGACCGCCAAACCTTTCAGGGGAGCATTTGCAACCGTTTAGCTACATTTTTTAGTGAATTGTCGAAAGTCAGAGTTTTGATGAAATTGTGACCCCGGGGCTTACGGATTTTTTCAAAAAAAAAAAATTCTGCCGGTTAAGTTGTCGAGGGCTGATTTCTTTTCCTGTGATAAAAAAGCTTTCTGTTTCGACCTCCAAACCTTTCAATGGAGCATTTGCAACCGTTTGGCACCAATTTTGAGTGAATTGCCGAAAGTCAGATTTTTGATGAAATTGTGACCCCGGGGCTTACGGATTTTTTTAAATAAAAAATTCTGCCGGTTAAGTTGTTGAGGGCTGATTTCTTGTCCTGTGATAAAAAAACTTCTGTATCGACCGCCAAACCTTTCAGGGGAGCATTTGCAACCGTTTAGCTCCATTTTTGAGTGAATTGTCGAAAGTCAGATTTTTGATGAAATTCTGACACCAAGGCTTACGGATTTTTTCAAAAAAAATATTCTGCCTGTTAAGTTGTCGATGGCTGATTTCTTGTCCTGTGATAAAAAAACTTCTGTTTCGACCGCCAAACCTTTCAGGGGAGCATTTGAACCCGTTTGGCACCATTTTTGAGTGAATTCCCGAAAGTGCGATTTTTGATGAAATTGTGACCCCGGGGCTTAGGGATTTTTTCAAAAAAATCTTTTTCTGCCGCTTAAGTTGTCGACGGCTGATTTCTTTTCCTGTGATAAAAAAGCTTTCTGTTTCGACCGCCAAACCTTTCAGGGGAGCATTTGCAGCCGTTTGGCACCATTTTTGAGTGAATTGCCGAAAGTCAGATTTTTGATGAAATTGTGACCCTGGGGCTTACGGATTTTTTCCAAAAAAAAAATTCTGCCGGTTAAGTTGTCGAAGGAAGATTTCTTGTCCTGTGATTAAAAGCCTTCTGTTTCGACCGCCAAACCTTTCAGGGGAGCATTTGCAAATGTTTAGCTCCATTTTTGAGTGAATTGTCGAAAGTCAGATTTTTGATGAAATTGTGACCCCGGGGCTTACGGATTTTTTCAAAAAAAAATTCTGCCTGTTAAGTTGTCGATGGCTGATTTCTTGTCCTGTGATAAAAAAACTTCTGTTTCGACCGCCAAACGTTTCAGGGTAGCATTTGCAACCGTTTGGCACCATTTTTGAGTGAATTCCCGAAAGTCCGATTTTTGATGAAATTGTGACCCCGGGGCTTAGGGATTTTTTCAAAAAAATCTTTTTCTGCCGGTTAAGTTGTCGACGGCTGATTTCTTTTCCTGTGATAAAAAAACTTCTGTTTCGACCGCCAAAGCTTTCAGGGGAGCATTTGCACCCATTTGGCACCATTTTTGAGTGAATTTCCGAAAGTCCGATTTTTGATGAAATTGTGACCCCGGGGCTTACGGATTTTTTCAAAAAAAAAATTCTACCGGTTAAGTTGTCGAGGGCTGATTTCTTGTCCTGTGATAAAAAAGCTTTCTGTTTCGACCGCGAAACCTTTCAGGGGAGCATTTGCAACCGTTTTGCACCAATTTTGAGTCAATTGCCGAAAGTCAGATTTTTGATGAAATTGTGACCCCGGGGCTTACGGATTTTTTTTAAAAAAAAATTCTGCCGGTTAAGTTGTCGACGGCTGATTTCTTTTCCTGTGATAAAAAAACTTCTGTTTCGACCGCCAAACGTTTCAGGGGAGCATTTGCAACCGTTTGGCACCATTTTTGAGTGAATTCCCGAAAGTCCGATTTTTGATGAAATTGTGACCCCGGGGCTTAGGGATTTTTTCAAAAAAATCTTTTTCTGCCGGTTAAGTTGTCGACGGCTGATTTCTTTTCCTGTGATAAAAAAACTTCTGTTTCGACCGCCAAAGCTTTCAGGGGAGCATTTGCACCCGTTTGGAACCATTTTTGAGTGAATTGTCGAAAGTCCGATTTTTGATGAAATTGTGACCCCGGGGCTTACGGATTTTTTTTTTAAAAAAATTCTGCCGGTTAAGTTGTCGAGGGCTGATTTCTTGTCCTGTGATAAAAAGCATTCTGTTTCGACCGCCAAACCTTTCAGGGGAGCATTTGCACCCGTTTGGCACCATTTTTGAGTGAATTCCCGAAAGTCCGATTTTTGATGAAATTGTGACCACGGGGCTTACGGATTTTTTCAAAAAAATCTTTTTCTGCCGGTTAAGTTGTCAACGGCTAATTTCTTTTCCTGTAATAAAAAAGCTTTCTGTTTCGACCGCCAAACCTTTCAGGGGAGCATTTGCAACCGTTTGGCACCATTTTTGAGTGAATTGCCGAAAGTCAGATTTTTGATGAAATTGTGACCCCGGGGCTTACGGATTTTTTCAAAAAAAAAAAATTCTGCCGGTTAAGTTGTTGAAGGAAGATTTCTTGTCCTGTGATTAAAAGCCTTCTGTTTCGACCGCCAAACCTTTCAGGGGAGCATTTGCAACTGTTTAGCTCCATTTTTGAGTGAATTGTCGAAAGTCAGATTTTTGATGAATTTGTGACCCTGGGGCTTACGGATTTTTTCAAAAAGAAATTCTGCCTGTTAAGTTGTCGATGGCTGATTTCTTTTCCTGTGATAAAAAAACTTCTGTTTCGACCGCCAAACCTTTCAGGGGAGCATTTGCACCCGTTTGGCACCATTTTTGAGTGAATTCCCGAAAGTCAGATATTTGATGAAATTGTGACCCCGGGGCTGACGTATTTTTTCAAAAAAAAAATTTCTGCCGGTTAAGTTGTCGAGGGCTAATTTCTTGTCCTGTGATAAAAAAGCTTTCTGTTTCGACCGCCAAAACTTTCAGGGGAGCATTTGCAACCGTTTAGCTCCATTTTTGAGTGAATTGTCGTAAGTCAGATTTTTGATGAAATTGTGACCCCGGGGCTTACGGATTTTTTTTTAAAAAAAATTCTGCCTGTTAAGTTGTCGATGGCTGATTTCCTGTCGTGTGATAAAAAAGCTTTCTGTTTCGACCGCCAAACCTTTCAGGGGAGCATTTGCACCCGTTTGGCACCATTTTTGAGTGAATTCCCGAAAGTCCGATTTTAAATGAAGTTGTGACCCCGGGGCTTAGGGATTTTTTCAAAAAAATCTTTTTCTGCCGGTTAAGTTGTCGACGGCTGATTTCTTTTCCTTTGATAAAAAAGCTTTCTGTTTCGACCGCCAAACCTTTCAGGGGAGCATTTGCACCCGTTTGGCACCATTTTTGAGTGAATTGCCGAAACTCAGATTTTTGATGAAATTGTGACCCCGGGGCTTAGGGATTTTTTTTAAAAAAATAATTCTGCCGGTTAAGTTGTCGACGGCTGATTTCTTTTCCTGTGATAAAAAAGCTTTCTGTTTCGACCGCCAAACCTTTCAGGGGAGCATTTGCAACCGTTTGGCACCATTTTTGAGTGAATTGCCGAAACTCAGATTTTTGATGAAATTGTGACCCCGGGGCTTAGGGATTTTTTTAAAAAAAATAATTCTGCCGGTTAAGTTGTCGACGGCTGATTTCTTTTCCTGTGATAAAAAAGCTTTCTGTTTCGACCGCCAAACCTTTCAGGGGAGCATTTGCAACCGTTTAGCTCCATTTTTGAGTGAATTGCCAAAAGTCAGATTTTTGATGAAATTGTGACCCAAGGGCTTAGAGATTTTTTTCAAAAAAAAAAATTCTGCCGGTTAACTTCTCGATGGCTGATTTTTTGTCCTGTGATAAAAAAACTTCTGTTTCGACCGCCAAACCTTTCAGGGGGGCATTTGCATCCGTTTGGCACCATTTCTGAGTGAATGTCCGAAAGTCAGATTTTTGATGAAATTGTGACCCTGGGGCTTAGGGATTTTTTAAAAAAAAAAATTCTGCCGGTTAAGTTGTCGACGGCTGATTTCTTTTCCTCTGATAAAAAGACTTCTGTTTCGACATTCAAAACGTTTCACGGGAGCATTTGCAACCGTTTGGCACCATTTTTGAGTGAATTGCCGAAAGTCAGATTTTTGATTGAATTGTGACCCCGGGGCTTACGGATTTTTTCAAAAAAAAAATTTCTGCCGGTTAAGTTGTCGAAGGAAGATTTCTTGTCCTGTGAATAAAAGCCTTCTGTTTCGACCGCCAAACCTTTCAGGGGAGCATTTGCAGCTGTTTAGCTCCATTTTTGAGTGAATTGTCGAAAGTCAGATTTTTGATGAAATTGTGACCCCGGGGCTTACGGATTTTTTCAAAAAGAAATTCTGCCTGTTAAGTTGTCGATGGCTGATTTCTTTTCCTGTGATAAAAAAACTTCTGTTTCGACCGCCAAACCTTTCAGGGGAGCATTTGCACCCGTTTGGCACCATTTTTGAGTGAGTTCCCGAAAGTCAGATTTTTGATGAAATTGTGACCCCGGGGCTGACGGATTTTTTCAAAAAAAAATTTTCTGCCTGTTAAGTTGTCGATGGCTGATTTCTTGTCGTGTGATAAAAAAGCTTTCTGTTTCGACCGCCAAACCTTTCAGGGGAGCATTTGCACCCGTTTGGCACCATTTTTGAGTGAATTCCCGAAAGTCCGATTTTGAATGAAGTTGTGACCCAGGGGCTTAGGGATTTTTTCAAAAAAATCTTTTTCTGCCGGTTAAGTTGTCGACGGCTGATTTCTTTTCCTTTGATAAAAAAGCTTTCTGTTTCGACCGCCAAACCTTTCAGGGGAACATTTGCAACCGTTTGGCACCATTTTTGAGTGAATTGCCGAAACTCAGATTTTTGATGAAATTGTGACCCCGGGGCTTAGGGATTTTTTTTAAAAAAATAATTCTGCCGGTTAAGTTGTCGACGGCTGATTTCTTTTCCTGTGATAAAAAAGCTTTCTGTTTCGACCGCCAAACCTTTCAGGGGAGCATTTGCAACCGTTTAGCTCCATTTTTGAGTGAATTTCCGAAAGTCAGATTTTTGATGAAATTGTGACCCAAGGGCTTAGAGATTTTTTCAAAAAAAAAAATTCTGCCGGTTAACTTCTCGATGGCTGATTTCTTGTCCTGTGATAAAAAAACTTCTGTTTCGACCGCCAAACCTTTCAGGGGAGCATTTGCATCCGTTTGGCACCATTTCTGAGTGAATTTCCGAAAGTCAGATTTTTGATGAAATTGTGACCCTGGGGCTTAGGGATTTTTTTTTAAAAAAAATTCTGCCTGTTAAGTTGTCGACGGCTGATTTCTTTTCCTGTGATAAAAAAGCTTTCTGTTTCGACCGCCAAACCTTTCAGGGGAGCATTTGCAACCGTTTAGTTCCATTTTTGAGTGAATTGTCGAAAGTCAGATTTTTGATGAAATTGTGACCCCGGGGCTTACGGATTCTTTTTTTAAAAAAATTCTGCCGGTTAAGTTGTCGACGGCTGATTTCTTTTCCTTTGATAAAAAAGCTTTCTGTTTCGACCGCCAAACCTTTCAGGGGAACATTTGCAACCGTTTGGCACCATTTTTGAGTGAATTGCCGAAACTCAGATTTTTGATGAAATTGTGACCCCGGGGCTTAGGGATTTTTTTTAAAAAAATAATTCTGCCGGTTAAGTTGTCGACGGCTGATTTCTTTTCCTGTGATAAAAAAGCTTTCTGTTTCGACCGCCAAACCTTTCAGGGGAGCATTTGCAACCGTTTAGCTCCATTTTTGAGTGAATTTCCGAAAGTCAGATTTTTGATGAAATTGTGACCCAAGGGCTTAGAGATTTTTTCAAAAAAAAAAATTCTGCCGGTTAACTTCTCGATGGCTGATTTCTTGTCCTGTGATAAAAAAACTTCTTTTTCGACCGCCAAACCATTCAGGGGAGCATTTGCATCCGTTTGGCACCATTTCTGAGTGAATTTCCGAAAGTCAGATTTTTGATGAAATTGTGACCCTGGGGCTTAGGGATTTTTTTTTAAAAAAAAATTCTGCCTGTTAAGTTGTCGACGGCTGATTTCTTTTCCTGTGATAAAAAAGCTTTCTGTTTCGACCGCCAAACCTTTCAGGGGAGCATTTGCACCCGTTTGGCACCATTTTTGAGTGAATTTCCAAAAGTCCGATTTTTGATGAAATTGTGACCCCGGGGCTTACGGATTTTTTTTTAAAAAAAAATTCTGCCTGTTAAGTTGTCGATGGCTGATTTCTTGAAATGTGATAAAAAAACTTCTGTTTCGACCGCCAAACCTTTCAGGGGAGCATTTGCAACCGTTTGTCACCATTTTTGAGTGAATTCCCGAAAGTCCGATTTTTGATGAAATTGTGACCCCGGGGCTTGGGGATTTTTTCAAAAAAATCTTTTTCTGCCGGTTAAGTTGTCGACGGCTGATTTCTTTTCTTGTGATAAAAAAACTTCTGTTTCGACCGCCAAACCTTTCAGGGGAGCATTTGCACCCGTTTGGCACCAATATTGAGTGAATTGCCGAAAGTCAGATTTTTGATGAAATTGTGACCCCGGGGGCATACGTATTTTTTCAAAAAAAAAAATTCTGCCGGTTAAGTTGTCGAGGGCTGATTTCTTCTCCTGTGATAAAAAAGCTTTCTGTTTCGACCGCCAAACCTTTCAGGGGAGCATTTGCACCCGTTTGGCACCATTTTTGAGTGAATTCCCGAAAGTCCGATTTTTGATGAAATTGTGACCCCGGGGCTTATGGATTTTTTCAAAAAAAATCTTTTTCTGCCGGTTAAGTTGTCGACGGCTGATTTCTTTTCCTGTGATAAAAAAGCTTTCTGTTTCGACCGCCAAACCTTTCAGGGGAGCATTTGCAGCAGTTTGGCACCATTTTTGAGTGAATTGCCGAAAGTCAGATTTTTGATGAAATTGTGACCCTGGGGCTTACGGATTTTTTCCAAAAAGAAAATTCTGCCGGTTAAGTTGTCGAAGGAAGATTTCTTGTCCTGTGATTAAAAGCCTTCTGTTTCGACCGCCAAACCTTTCAGGGGAGCATTTGCAACCGTTTGACACCATTTTTGAGTGAATTCCCGAAAGTCCGATTTTTGATGAAATTGTGACCCCGGGGCTTAGGGATTTTTTCAAAAAAATCTTTTTCTGCCGGTTAAGTTGTCGACGGCTGATTTCTTTTCCTGTGATAAAAAAACTTCTGTTTCGACCGCCAAAGCTTTCAGGGGAGCATTTGCACCCGTTTGGCACCATTTTTGAGTGAATTTCCGAAAGTCCGATTTTTGATGAAATTGTGACCCCGGGGCTTACGGATTTTTTCAAAAAAAAAAATTCTGCCGGTTAAGTTGTCGAGGGCTGATTTCTTGTCCTGTGATAAAAAAGCTTTCTGTTTCGACCGCCAAACCTTTCAGGGGAGCATTTGCAACCGTTTGGCACCAATTTTGAGTGAATTGCCGAAAGTTAGATTTTTGATGAAATTGTGACCCCGGGGCTTACGGATTTTTTCAAAAAGAAATTCTGCCTGTTAAGTTGTCGATGGCTGATTTCTTGTCCTGTGATAAAAAAACTTCTGTTTCGACCGCCAAACGTTTCAGGGGAGCATTTGCACCCATTTGGCACCATTTTTGAGTGAATTCCCGAAAGTCCGATTTTTGATGAAATTGTGACCCCGGGGCTTACGGATTTTTACAAAAAAATCTTTTTCTGCCGGTTAAGTTGTCGACTGCTGATTTCTTTTCCTGTGATAAAAAAACTTCTGTTTCGATCGCCAAACCTTTCAGGGGAGCATTTGCACCCGTTTGGCACCATTTTTGAGTGAATTGTCGAAAGTCAGATTTCTGATGAAATTGTGACCCTGGGGCTTTCGGATTTTTTCCAAAAAAAAAATTCTGCCGGTTAAGTTGTCGAAGGAAGATTTCTTGTCCTGTGATTAAAAGCCTTCTGTTTCGACCGCCAAAGCTTTCAGGGGAGCATTTGCACCCGTTTGGCACCATTTTTGAGTGAATTTCCAAAAGTCCGATTTTTGATGAAATTGTGACCCCGGGGCTTACGGATTTTTTTTAAAAAAAAATTCTGCCTGTTAAGTTGTCGATGGCTGATTTCTTGAAATGTGATAAAAAAACTTCTGTTTCGACCGCCAAACCTTTCAGGGGAGCATTTGCAACCGTTTGGCACCATTTTTGAGTGAATTCCCGAAAGTCCGATTTTTGATGAAATTGTGACCCCGGGGCTTGGGGATTTTTTCAAAAAAATCTTTTTCTGCCGGTTAAGTTGTCGACGGCTGATTTCTTTTCTTGTGATAAAAAAACTTCTGTTTCGACCGCCAAACCTTTCAGGGGAGCATTTGCACCCGTTTGGCACCAATATTGAGTGAATTGCCGAAAGTCAGATTTTTGATGAAATTGTGACCCCGGGGGCATACGTATTTTTTCAAAAAAAAAAATTCTGCCGGTTAAGTTGTCGAGGGCTGATTTCTTCTCCTGTGATAAAAAAGCTTTCTGTTTCGACCGCCAAACCTTTCAGGGGAGCATTTGCACCCGTTTGGCACCATTTTTGAGTGAATTCCCGAAAGTCCGATTTTTGATGAAATTGTGACCCCGGGGCTTATGGATTTTTTCAAAAAAAATCTTTTTCTGCCGGTTAAGTTGTCGACGACTGATTTCTTTTCCTGTGATAAAAAAGCTTTCTGTTTCGACCGCCAAACCTTTCAGGGGAGCATTTGCAACCGTTTGGCACCATTTTTGAGTGAATTGCCGAAAGTCAGATTTTTGATGAAATTGTGACCCTGGGGCTTACGGATTTTTTCCAAAAAGAAAATTCTGCCGGTTAAGTTGTCGAAGGAAGATTTCTTGTCCTGTGATTAAAAGCCTTCTGTTTCGACCGCCAAACCTTTCAGGGGAGCATTTGCAACCGTTTGACACCATTTTTGAGTGAATTCCCGAAAGTCCGATTTTTGATGAAATTGTGACCCCGGGGCTTAGGGATTTTTTCAAAAAAATCTTTTTCTGCCGGTTAAGTTGTCGACGGCTGATTTCTTTTCCTGTGATAAAAAAACTTCTGTTTCGACCGCCAAAGCTTTCAGGGGAGCATTTGCACCCGTTTGGCACCATTTTTGAGTGAGTTTCCGAAAGTCCGATTTTTGATGAAATTGTGACCCCGGGGCTTACGGATTTTTTCAAAAAAAAAAATTCTGCCGGTTAAGTTGTCGAGGGCTGATTTCTTGTCCTGTGATAAAAAAGCTTTCTGTTTCGACCGCCAAACCTTTCAGGGGAGCATTTGCAACCGTTTGGCACCAATTTTGAGTGAATTGCCGAAAGTTAGATTTTTGATGAAATTGTGACCCCGGGGCTTACGGATTTTTTTTTTAAAAAAATTCTGCCTGTTAAGTTGTCGAGGGCTGATTTCTTGTCTTCTGATAAAAAAACTTCTGTTTCGACCGCCAAACCTTTCAGGGGAGCATTTGCACCCGTTTGGCACCATTTTTGAGTGAATTGCCGAAAGTCAGATTTTTGATGAAATTGTGACCCCGGGGCTTACGGATTTTTTCAAAAAGAAATTCTGCCTGTTAAGTTGTCGATGGCTGATTTCTTGTCCTGTGATAAAAAAACTTCTGTTTCGACCGCCAAACGTTTCAGGGGAGCATTTGCACCCATTTGGCACCATTTTTGAGTGAATTGTCGAAAGTCAGATTTTTGATGAAATTGTGACCCTGGGGCTTACGGATATTTTCAAAAAAAAATAAATTCTGCCGGTTAAGTTGTCGAAGGAAGATTTCTTGTCCTGTGATTAAAAGCCTTCTGTTTCGACCGCCAAACCTTTCAGGGGAGCATTTGCAACTGTTTAGCTCCATTTTTGAGTGAATTGCCGAAAGTCAGATTTTTGATGAAATTGTGACCCCGGGGCTTACGGATTTTTTCAAAAAAAAAAATTCTGCCGGTTAAGTTGTCGAGGGCTGATTTCTTGTCCTGTGATAAAAAGCCTTCTGTTTCGACCGCCATACCTTTTAGGGGAGCATTTGCAACCGTTTAGCTCCATTTTTGAGTAAATTGTCAAAAGTCAGATTTTTGAAGAAATTGTGACCCCGGGGCTTACGGATTTTTACAAAAAAATCTTTTTCTGCCGGTTAAGTTGTCGACTGCTGATTTCTTTTCCTGTGATAAAAAAACTTCTGTTTCGACCGCCAAACCTTTCAGGGGAGCATTTGCACCCGTTTGGCACCATTTTTGAGTGAATTGTCGAAAGTCAGATTTTTGATGAAATTGTGACCCTGGGGCTTACGGATTTTTTCCAAAAAAAAAATTCTGCCGGTTAAGTTGTCGAAGGAAGATTTCTTGTCCTGTGATTAAAAGCCTTCTGTTTCGACCGCCAAACCTTTCAGGGGAGCATTTGCAACTGTTTAGCTCCATTTTTGAGTGAATTGCCGAAAGTCAGATTTTTGATGAAATTGTGACCCCGGGGCTTACGGATTTTTTTTTAAAAAAAATTCTGCCTGTTAAGTTGTCGAGGGCTGATTTCTTGTCTTCTGATAAAAAAACTTCTGTTTCGACCGCCAAACCTTTCAGGGGAGCATTTGCACCCGTTTGGCACCATTTTTGAGTGAATTGCCGAAAGTCAGATTTTTGATGAAATTGTGACCCCGGGGCTTACGGATTTTTTTTAAAAAAAAAT
Source organism: Podarcis filfolensis (assembly GCF_964270895.1). NCBI lineage: Eukaryota > Metazoa > Chordata > Lepidosauria > Squamata > Lacertidae > Podarcis > Podarcis filfolensis. Next base: position 53,866 of record NW_028149474.1, read on the forward strand.
TCTGCCGGTTAAGTTGTCGATGGCTGATTTCTTGTCCTGTGATAAAAAGCCTTCTGTTTCGACCGCCAAACCTTTCAGGGGAGCATTTGCAACCGTTTAGCTCCATTTTTGAGTGAATTGTCGAAAGTCAGATTTTTGATGAAATTGTGACCCAGGGGCTTACGTATTTTTTCAATAGAAAAATTCTGCCTGTTAAGTTGTCGATGGCTGATTTCTTGTCCTGTGATAAAAAAACTTCTGTTTTGACCGCCAAACCTTTCAGGGGAGCATTTGCACCCGTTTGGCTCCAATTTTTAGTGAATTCCCGAAAGTCCGATTTTTGATGAAATTGTGACCCCGGGGCTTACGGATTTTTTCAAAAAAAAATTCTGCCTGTTAAGTTGTCGATGGCTGATTTCTTGTCCTGTGATAAAAAAACTTCTGTTTCGACCGCCAAATGTTTCAGGGGAGCATTTGCAACCGTTTGACACCATTTTTGAGTGAATTCCCGAAAGTCCGATTTTTGATGAAATTGTGACCCCGGGGCTTAGGGATTTTTTCAAAAAAAATTTTTTATGCCGGTTAAGTTGTCGACGGCTGATTTCTTTTCCTGTGATAAAAAAACTTCTGTTTCGACCGCCAAAGCTTTCAGGGGAGCATTTGCACCCGTTTGGCACCATTTTTGAGTGAATTTCCGAAAGTCCGATTTTTGATGAAATTGTGACCCCGGGGCTTACGGATTTTTTCAAAAAAAAAAATTCTGCCGGTTAAGTTGTCGAGGGCTGATTTCTTGTCCTGTGATAAAAAAGCTTTCTGTTTCGACCGCCAAACCTTTCAGGGGAGCATTTGCAACCGTTTGGCACCATTTTTGAGTGAATTGCCGAAAGTCAGATTTTTGATGAAATTGTGACCCCGGGGCTTACGGATTTTTTCAAAAAGAAATTCTGCCTGTTAAGTTGTCGATGGCTGATTTCTTGTCCTGTGATAAAAAAACTTCTGTTTCGACCGCCAAACGTTTCAGGGGAGCATTTGCACCCATTTGGCACCATTTTTGAGTGAATTCCCGAAAGTCCGATTTTTGATGAAATTGTGACCCCGGGGCTTACGGATTTTTTCAAAAAAATCTTTTTCTGCCGGTTAAGTTGTCGACTGCTGATTTCTTTTCCTGTGATAAAAAAACTTCTGTTTCGACCGCCAAACCTTTCAGGGGAGCATTTGCACCCGTTTGGCACCATTTTTGAGTGAATTGTCGAAAGTCAGATTTTTGATGAAATTGTGACCCTGGGGCTTACGGATTTTTTCCAAAAAAAAAATTCTGCCGGTTAAGTTGTCGAAGGAAGATTTCTTGTCCTGTGATTAAAAGCCTTCTGTTTCGACCGCCAAACCTTTCAGGGGAGCATTTGCAACTGTTTAGCTCCATTTTTGAGTGAATTGCCGAAAGTCAGATTTTTGATGAAATTGTGACCCCGGGGCTTACGGATTTTTTCAAAAAAAAAATTCTGCCTGTTAAGTTGTCGAGGGCTGATTTCTTGTCTTCTGATAAAAAAACTTCTGTTTCGACCGCCAAACCTTTCAGGGGAGCATTTGCACCCGTTTGGCACCATTTTTGAGTGAATTGCCGAAAGTCAGATTTTTGATGAAATTGTGACCCCGGGGCTTACGGATTTTTTTTTAAAAAAAATTCTGCCGGTTAAGTTGTCGATGGCTGATTTCTTGTCCTGTGATAAAAAAACTTCTGTTTCGACCGCCTAACGTTTCAGGGGAGCATTTGCACCCATTTGGCACCATTTTTGAGTGAATTCCCGAAAGTCCGATTTTTGATGAAATTGTGACCCCGGGGCTTACGGATTTTTTCAAAAAAATCTTTTTCTGCCGGTTAAGTTGTCGACTGCTGATTTCTTTTCCTGTGATAAAAAAACTTCTGTTTCAACCGCCAAACCTTTCAGGGGAGCATTTGCACCCGTTTGGCACCATTTTTGAGTGAATTGTCGAAAGTCAGATTTTTGATGAAATTGTGACCCCGGGGCTTACGGATTTTTTCAAAAAAATCTTTTTCTGCCGGTTAAGTTGTCGACTGCTGATTTCTTTTCCTGTGATAAAAAAACTTCTGTTTCAACCGCCAAACCTTTCAGGGGAGCATTTGCACCCGTTTGGCACCATTTTTGAGTGAATTGTCGAAAGTCAGATTTTTGATGAAATTGTGACCCTGGGGCTTACGGATTTTTTCCAAAAAAAAAATTCTGCCGGTTAAGTTGTCGAAGGAAGATTTCTTGTCCTGTGATTAAAAGCCTTCTGTTTCGACCGCCAAACCTTTCAGGGGAGCATTTGCAACTGTTTAGCTCCATTTTTGAGTGAATTGTCGAAAGTCAGATTTTTGATGAAATTGTGACCCCCGGGCTTACGGATTTTTTCAAAAAAAAATTCTGCCTGTTAAGTTGTCGAGGGCTGATTTCTTGTCCTGTGATAAAAAAACTTCTGTTTCGACTGCCAAACCTTTCAGGGGAGCATTTGCAACCGTTTAGCTCCATTTTTGAGTGAATTGTCGAAAGTCAGATTTTTGATGAAATTGTGACCCTGGAGCTTACGGATATTTTCAAAAAAAAAAAAATTCTGCCGGTTAAGTTGTCGAAGGAAGATTTCTTGTCCTGTGATTAAAAGCCTTCTGTTTCGACCGCCAAACCTTTCAGGGGAGCATTTGCAACTGTTTAGCTCCATTTTTGAGTGAATTGCCGAAAGTCAGATTTTTGATGAAATTGTGACCCCGGGGCTTACGGATTTTTTCAAAAAAAAAAATTCTGCCGGTTAAGTTGTCGAGGGCTGATTTCTTGTCCTGTGATAAAAAGCCTTCTGTTTCGACCGCCATACCTTTTAGGGGAGCATTTGCAACCGTTTAGCTCCATTTTTGAGTAAATTGTCAAAAGTCAGATTTTTGAAGAAATTGTGACCCCGGGGCTTACGGATTTTTACAAAAAAATCTTTTTCTGCCGGTTAAGTTGTCGACTGCTGATTTCTTTTCCTGTGATAAAAAAACTTCTGTTTCGACCGCCAAACCTTTCAGGGGAGCATTTGCACCCGTTTGGCACCATTTTTGAGTGAATTGTCGAAAGTCAGATTTTTGATGAAATTGTGACCCTGGGGCTTACGGATTTTTTCCAAAAAAAAAATTCTGCCGGTTAAGTTGTCGAAGGAAGATTTCTTGTCCTGTGATTAAAAGCCTTCTGTTTCGACCGCCAAACCTTTCAGGGGAGCATTTGAAACTGTTTAGCTCCATTTTTGAGTGAATTGCCGAAAGTCAGATTTTTGATGAAATTGTGACCCCGGGGCTTACGGATTTTTTTTTAAAAAAAATTCTGCCTGTTAAGTTGTCGAGGGCTGATTTCTTGTCTTCTGATAAAAAAACTTCTGTTTCGACCGCCAAACCTTTCAGGGGAGCATTTGCACCCGTTTGGCACCATTTTTGAGTGAATTGCCGAAAGTCAGATTTTTGATGAAATTGTGACCCCGGGGCTTACGGATTTTTTTAAAAAAAAAATTCTGCCGGTTAAGTTGTCGATGGCTGATTTCTTGTCCTGTGATAAAAAGCCTTCTGTTTCGACCGCCAAACCTTTCAGGGGAGCATTTGCAACCGTTTAGCTCCATTTTTGAGTGAATTGTCGAAAGTCAGATTTTTGATGAAATTGTGACCCAGGGGCTTACGTATTTTTTCAATAGAAAAATTCTGCCTGTTAAGTTGTCGATGGCTGATTTCTTGTCCTGTGATAAAAAAACTTCTGTTTTGACCGCCAAACCTTTCAGGGGAGCATTTGCACCCGTTTGGCTCCAATTTTTAGTGAATTCCCGAAAGTCCGATTTTTGATGAAATTGTGACCCCGGGGCTTACGGATTTTTTCAAAAAAAAATTCTGCCTGTTAAGTTGTCGATGGCTGATTTCTTGTCCTGTGATAAAAAAACTTCTGTTTCGACCGCCAAATGTTTCAGGGGAGCATTTGCAACCGTTTGACACCATTTTTGAGTGAATTCCCGAAAGTCCGATTTTTGATGAAATTGTGACCCCGGGGCTTAGGGATTTTTTCAAAAAAATTTTTTTATGCCGGTTAAGTTGTCGACGGCTGATTTCTTTTCCTGTGATAAAAAAACTTCTGTTTCGACCGCCAAAGCTTTCAGGGGAGCATTTGCACCCGTTTGGCACCATTTTTGAGTGAATTTCCGAAAGTCCGATTTTTGATGAAATTGTGACCCCGGGGCTTACGGATTTTTTCAAAAAAAAAAATTCTGCCGGTTAAGTTGTCGAGGGCTGATTTCTTGTCCTGTGATAAAAAAGCTTTCTGTTTCGACCGCCAAACCTTTCAGGGGAGCATTTGCAACCGTTTGGCACCATTTTTGAGTGAATTGCCGAAAGTCAGATTTTTGATGAAATTGTGACCCCGGGGCTTACGGATTTTTTCAAAAAGAAATTCTGCCTGTTAAGTTGTCGATGGCTGATTTCTTGTCCTGTGATAAAAAAACTTCTGTTTCGACCGCCAAACGTTTCAGGGGAGCATTTGCACCCATTTGGCACCATTTTTGAGTGAATTCCCGAAAGTCCGATTTTTGATGAAATTGTGACCCCGGGGCTTACGGATTTTTTCAAAAAAATCTTTTTCTGCCGGTTAAGTTGTCGACTGCTGATTTCTTTTCCTGTGATAAAAAAACTTCTGTTTCGACCGCCAAACCTTTCAGGGGAGCATTTGCACCCGTTTGGCACCATTTTTGAGTGAATTGTCGAAAGTCAGATTTTTGATGAAATTGTGACCCTGGGGCTTACGGATTTTTTCCAAAAAAAAAATTCTGCCGGTTAAGTTGTCGAAGGAAGATTTCTTGTCCTGTGATTAAAAGCCTTCTGTTTCGACCGCCAAACCTTTCAGGGGAGCATTTGCAACTGTTTAGCTCCATTTTTGAGTGAATTGCCGAAAGTCAGATTTTTGATGAAATTGTGACCCCGGGGCTTACGGATTTTTTCAAAAAAAAAATTCTGCCTGTTAAGTTGTCGAGGGCTGATTTCTTGTCTTCTGATAAAAAAACTTCTGTTTCGACCGCCAAACCTTTCAGGGGAGCATTTGCACCCGTTTGGCACCATTTTTGAGTGAATTGCCGAAAGTCAGATTTTTGATGAAATTGTGACCCCGGGGCTTACGGATTTTTTTTTAAAAAAAATTCTGCCGGTTAAGTTGTCGATGGCTGATTTCTTGTCCTGTGATAAAAAAACTTCTGTTTCGACCGCCTAACGTTTCAGGGGAGCATTTGCACCCATTTGGCACCATTTTTGAGTGAATTCCCGAAAGTCCGATTTTTGATGAAATTGTGACCCCGGGGCTTACGGATTTTTTCAAAAAAATCTTTTTCTGCCGGTTAAGTTGTCGACTGCTGATTTCTTTTCCTGTGATAAAAAAACTTCTGTTTCAACCGCCAAACCTTTCAGGGGAGCATTTGCACCCGTTTGGCACCATTTTTGAGTGAATTGTCGAAAGTCAGATTTTTGATGAAATTGTGACCCCGGGGCTTACGGATTTTTTCAAAAAAATCTTTTTCTGCCGGTTAAGTTGTCGACTGCTGATTTCTTTTCCTGTGATAAAAAAACTTCTGTTTCAACCGCCAAACCTTTCAGGGGAGCATTTGCACCCGTTTGGCACCATTTTTGAGTGAATTGTCGAAAGTCAGATTTTTGATGAAATTGTGACCCTGGGGCTTACGGATTTTTTCCAAAAAAAAAATTCTGCCGGTTAAGTTGTCGAAGGAAGATTTCTTGTCCTGTGATTAAAAGCCTTCTGTTTCGACCGCCAAACCTTTCAGGGGAGCATTTGCAACTGTTTAGCTCCATTTTTGAGTGAATTGTCGAAAGTCAGATTTTTGATGAAATTGTGACCCCCGGGCTTACGGATTTTTTCAAAAAAAAATTCTGCCTGTTAAGTTGTCGAGGGCTGATTTCTTGTCCTGTGATAAAAAAACTTCTGTTTCGACTGCCAAACCTTTCAGGGGAGCATTTGCAACCGTTTAGCTCCATTTTTGAGTGAATTGTCGAAAGTCAGATTTTTGATGAAATTGTGACCCCGGGGCTTACGGATTTTTTCAAAAAAAAATTCTGCCTGTTAAGTTGTCGATGGCTGATTTCTTGTCCTGTGATAAAAAAACTTCTGTTTCGACCGCCAAACGTTTCAGGGGAGCATTTGCACCCATTTGGCACCATTTTTGAGTGAATTCCCGAAAGTCCGATTTTTGATGAAATTGTGACCCCGGGGCTTACGGATTTTTTCAAAAAAATCTTTTTCTGCCGGTTAAGTTGTTGACTGCTGATTTCTTTTCCTGTGATAAAAAAACTTCTGTTTCGACCGCCAAACCTTTCAGGGGAGCATTTGCACCCGTTTGGCACCATTTTTGAGTGAATTCCCGAAAGTCCGATTTTTGATGAAACTGTGACCCCGGGGCTTACGGATTTTTTCAAAAAAATCTTTTTCTGCCGGATAAGTTGTCGACTGCTGATTTCTTTTCCTGTGATAAAAAAGCTTTCTGTTTCGACCGCCAAACCGTTCAGGGGAGCATTTGCACCCGTTTGGCACCATTTTTGAGTGAATTTCCGAAAGTCCGATTTTTGATGAAATTGTGACCCCGGGGGCATACGGATTTTTTCAAAAAAAAAAATTCTGCCGGTTAAGTTGTCGAGGGCTGATTTCTTCTCCTGTGATAAAAAAGCTTTCTGTTTCAACCGCCAAACCTTTCAGGGGAGCATTTGCACCCGTTTGGCACCATTTTTGAGTGAATTCCCGAAAGTCCGATTTTTGATGAAATTGTGACCCCGGGGCTTACGGATTTTTTCAAAAAAATCTTTTTCTGCCGGTTAAGTTGTCGACGGCTGATTTCTTTTCCTGTGATAAAAAAGCTTTCTGTTTCGACCGCCAAACCTTTCAGGGTAGCATTTGCATCCGTTTGGCACCATTTTTGAGTGAATTGTCGAAAGTCAGATTTTTGATGAAATTGTGACCCTGGGGCTTACGGATTTTTACCAAAAAAAAAAATTCTGCCGGTTAAGTTGTCGAAGGAAGATTTCTTGTCCTGTGATTAAAAGCCTTCTGTTTCGACCGCCAAACCTTTCAGGGGAGCATTTGCAACTGTTTAGCTCCATTTTTGAGTGAATTGTCGAAAGTCAGATTTTTGATGAAATTGTGACCCCCGGGCTTATGGATTTTTTCAAAAAAAAATTCTGCCTGTTAAGTTGTCGATGGCTGATTTCTTGTCCTGTGATAAAAAAACTTCTGTTTCGACCGCCAAACGTTTCAGGGGAGCATTTGCAACCGTTTGGCACCATTTTTGAGTGAATTCCCGAAAGTCCGATTTTTGATGAAATTGTGACCCCGGGGCTTACGGATTTTTTCAAAAAAATCTTTTTCTGCCGGTTAAGTTGTCGACGGCTGATTTCTTTTCCTGTGATAAAAAAACTTCTGTTTCGACCGCCAAAGCTTTCAGGGGAGCATTTGCACCCGTTTGGCACCATTTTTGAGTGAATTTCCGAAAGTCCGATTTTTGATGAAATTGTGACCCCGGGGCTTACGGATTTTTTCAAAAAAATCTTTTTCTGCCGGTTAAGTTGTCGACGGCTGATTTCTTTTCCTGTGATAAAAAAGCTTTCTGTTTCGACCGCCAAACCTTTCAGGGGAGCATTTGCACCCGTTTGGCACCATTTTTGAGTGAATTGCCGAAAGTCAGATTTTTGATGAAATTGTGACCCCGGGGCTTACGGATTTTTTCAAAAAAAAATTCTGCCTGTTAAGTTGTCGAGGGCTGATTTCTTGTCCTGTGATAAAAAAACTTCTGTTTCGACCGCCAAACCTTTCAGGGGAGCATTTGCAACCGTTTGGCACCATTTTTGAGTGAATTCCCGAAAGTCCGATTTTTGATGAAATTGTGACCCCGGGGCTTACGGATTTTTTCAAAAAAATCTTTTTCTGCCGGTTAAGTTGTCGACGGCTGATTTCTTTTCTTGTGATAAAAAAACTTCTGTTTCGACCGCCAAAGCTTTCAGGGGAGCATTTGCACCCGTTTGGCACCATTTTTGAGTGAATTTCCGAAAGTCCGATTTTTGATGAAATTGTGACCCCGGGGCTTACGGATTTTTTCAAAAAAATCTTTTTCTGCCGGTTAAGTTGTCGACGGCTGATTTCTTTTCCTGTGATAAAAAAGCTTTCTGTTTCGACCGCCAAACCTTTCAGGGGAGCATTTGCACCCGTTTGGCACCATTTTTGAGTGAATTGCCGAAAGTCAGATTTTTGATGAAATTGTGACCCCGGGGCTTACGGATTTTTTCAAAAAAAAATTCTGCCTGTTAAGTTGTCGAGGGCTGATTTCTTGTCCTGTGATAAAAAAACTTCTGTTTCGACCGCCAAACCTTTCAGGGGAACATTTGCAACCGTTTGGCTCCATTTTTGAGTGAATTGCCGAAAGTCAGATTTTTGATGAAATTGTGACCCCGGGGCTTACGGATTTTTTCAAAAAAAAAATTTCTGCCGGTTAAGTTGTCGAAGGAAGATTTCTTGTCCTGTGATTAAAAGCCTTCTGTTTCGACCGCCAAACCTTTCAGGGGAGCATTTGCAACTGTTTAGCTCCATTTTTGAGTGAATTGTCAAAAGTCCGATTTTTGATGAAATTGTGACCCCGGGGCTTACGGATTTTTTCAAAAAAATCTTTTTCTGCCGGTTAAGTTGTCGACGGCTGATTTCTTTTCCTGTGATAAAAAAGCTTTCTGTTTCGACCGCCAAACCTTTCAGGGGAGCATTTGCACCCGTTTGGCACCATTTTTGAGTGAATTGCCGAAAGTCAGATTTTTGATGAAATTGTGACCCCGGGGCTTACGGATTTTTTCAAAAAAAAATTCTGCCTGTTAAGTTGTCGAGGGCTGATTTCTTGTCCTGTGATAAAAAAACTTCTGTTTCGACCGCCAAACCTTTCAGGGGAGCATTTGCAACCATTTGGCTCCATTTTTGAGTGAATTGCCGAAAGTCAGATTTTTGATGAAATTGTGACCCCGGGGCTTACGGATTTTTTCAAAAAAAAAATTTCTGCCGGTTAAGTTGTCGAAGGAAGATTTCTTGTCCTCTGATTAAAAGCCTTCTGTTTCGACCGCCAAACCTTTCAGGGGAGCATTTGCAACTGTTTAGCTCCATTTTTGAGTGAATTGTCAAAAGTCCGATTTTTGATGAAATTGTGACCCCGGGGCTTACGGATTTTTTCAAAAAGAAATTCCGCCTGTTAAGTTGTCGATGGCTGATTTCTTTTCCTGTGATAAAAAAACTTCTGTTTCGACCGCCAAACCTTTCAGGGGAGCATTTGCACCCGTTTGGCACCATTTTTGAGTGAATTCCCGAAAGTCAGATATTTGATGAAATTGTGACCCCGGGGCTGACGGATTTTTTCAAAAAAAAAATTAATGCCGGTTAAGTTGTCGAGGGCTAATTTCTTGTCCTGTGATAAAAAAGCTTTCTGTTTCGACCGCCAAAACTTTCAGGGGAGCATTTGCAACCGTTTAGCTCCATTTTTGAGTGAATTGTCGAAAGTCAGATTTTTGATGAAATTGTGACCCCGGGGCTTACGGATTTTTTTTAAAAAAAAATTCTGCCTGTTAAGTTGTCGATGGCTGATTTCCTGTCGTGTGATAAAAAAGCTTTCTGTTTCGACCGCCAAACCTTTCAGGGGAGCATTTGCACCCGTTTTGCACCATTTTTGAGTGAATTCCCGAAAGTCCGATTTTGAATGAAGTTGTGACCCCGGGGCTTAGGGATTTTTTCAAAAAAATCTTTTTCTGCCGGTTAAGTTGTCGAGGGCTGATTTCTTCTCCTGTGATAAAAAAGCTTTCTGTTTCGACCGCCAAACCTTTCAGGGGAGCATTTGCACCCGTTTGGCACCATTTTTGAGTGAATTCCCGAAAGTCCGATTTTTGATGAAATTGTGACCCCGGGGCTTACGGATTTTTTCAAAAAAATCTTTTTCTGCCGGTTAAGTTGTCGACGGCTGATTTCTTTTCCTGTGATAAAAAAGCTTTCTGTTTCGACCGCCAAACCTTTCAGGGGAGCATTTGCAACCGTTTGGCACCATTTTTGAGTGAATTGCCGAAAGTCAGATTTTTGATGAAATTGTGACCCCGGGGCTTACGGATTTTTTCAAAAAGAAATTCTGCCTGTTAAGTTGTCGATGGCTGATTTCTTTTCCTGTGATAAAAAAACTTCTGTTTCGACCGCCAAACCTTTCAGGGGAGCATTTGCACCCGTTTGGCACCATTTTTGAGTGAATTCCCGAAAGTCAGATATTTGATGAAATTGTGACCCCGGGGCTGACGGATATTTTCAAAAAAAAATTTTCTGCCTGTTAAGTTGTCGATGGCTGATTTCTTGTCGTGTGATAAAAAAGCTTTCTGTTTCGACCGCCAAACCTTTCAGGGGAGCATTTGCACCCGTTTGGCACCATTTTTGAGTGAATTCCCGAAAGTCCGATTTTGAATGAAGTTGTGACCCCGGGGCTTAGGGGTTTTTTCAAAAAAATCTTTTTCTGCCGGTTAAGTTGTCGACGGCTGATTTCTTTTCCTTTGATAAAAAAGCTTTCTGTTTCGACCGCCAAACCTTTCAGGGGAGCATTTGCAACCGTTTGGCACCATTTTTGAGTGAATTGCCGAAACTCAGATTTTTGATGAAATTGTGACCGCGGGGCTTAGGGATTTTTAAAAAAAAAATAATTCTGCCGGTTAAGTTGTCAAGGGCTGATTTCTTGTCCTGTGATAAAAAGACTTCTGTTTCGACCTCCAAACCATTCAGGCTAGCATTTGCAACCTTTTGGCACCATTTTTGAGTGAATTGCCGAAAGTTAGATTTTTGATGAAATTGTGACCCCGGGGCTTAGGGATTTTTTCAAAAAAAAAATTCTGCCGGTTAACTTGTCGATGGCTGATTTCTTGTCCTGTGATAAAAAAACTTCTGTTTCGACCGCCAAACCTTTCAGGGTAGCATTTGCACCCGTTTGGCACCATTTTTGAATGAATTGCCGACAGTCAGATTTTTGATGAAATTGTGACCCCCGGGCTTAGGGATTTTTTCAAAAAAATCTTTTTCTGCCGGTTAAGTTGTCGACGGCTGATTTCTTTTCCTGTGATAAAAAAGCTTTCTGTTTCGACCGCCAAACCTTTCAGGGGAGCATTTGCAACCGTTTGGCACCATTTTTGAGTGAATTGCCGAAAGTCAGATTTTTGATGAAATTGTGACCCCGGGGCTTACGGATTTTTTCAAAAAAAAAATTTCTGCCGGTTAAGTTGTCGAAGGAAGATTTCTTGTCCTGTGATTAAAAGCCTTCTGTTTCGACCGCCAAACCTTTCAGGGGAGCATTTGCAACTGTTTAGATCCATTTTTGAGTGAATTGTCGAAAGTCAGATTTTTGATGAAATTGTGACCCCGGGGCTTACGGATTTTTTCAAAAAGAAATTCTGCCTGTTAAGTTGTCGATGGCTGATTTCTTTTCCTGTGATAAAAAAACTTCTGTTTCGACCGCCAAACCTTTCAGGGGAGCATTTGCAACCGTTTGGCACCATTTTTGAGTGAATTCCCGAAAGTCAGATATTTGATGAAATTGTGACCCCGGGGCTGACGGATATTTTCAAAAAAAAAATTTCTGCCTGTTAAGTTGTCGATGGCTGATTTCTTGTCGTGTGATAAAAAAGCTTTCTGTTTCGACCGCCAAACCTTTCAGGGGAGCATTTGCACCCGTTTGGCACCATTTTTGAGTGAATTCCCGAAAGTCCGATTTTGAATGAAGTTGTGACCCCGGGGCTTAGGGATTTTTTCAAAAAAATCTTTTTCTGCCGGTTAAGTTGTCGACGGCTGATTTCTTTTCCTTTGATATAAAAGCTTTCTGTTTCGACCGCCAAACCTTTCAGGGGAGCATTTGCAACCGTTTGGCACCATTTTTGAGTGAATTGCCGAAACTCAGATTTTTGATGAAATTGTGACCGCGGGGCTTAGGGATTTTAAAAAAAATATAATTCTGCCGGTTAAGTTGTCAAGGGCTGATTTCTTGTCCTGTGATAAAAAGACTTCTGTTTCGACCTCCAAACCATTCAGGCTAGCATTTGCAACCTTTTGGCACCATTTTTGAGTGAATTGCCGAAAGTTAGATTTTTGATGAAATTGTGACCCCGGGGCTTAGGGATTTTTTCAAAAAAAAAAATTCTGCCGGTTAACTTGTCGATGGCTGATTTCTTGTCCTGTGATAAAAAAACTTCTGTTTCGACCGCCAAACCTTTCAGGGGAGCATTTGCACCTGTTTGGCACCATTTTTGAATGAATTGCCGACAGTCAGATTTTTGATGAAATTGTGACCCCGGGGCTTACCGATTTTTTTTAAAAAAAATTCTGCCGGTTAAGTTGTCGAGGGCTTATTTCTTGTCCTGTGATAAAAAAACTTCTGTTTCGACCGCCAAACCTTTCAGGGGAGCATTTGCAACCGTTTAGCTCCATTTTTGAGTGAATTGTCGAAAGTCAGATTTTTGATGAAATTGTGACCCCGGGGCTTACGGATTTTTTTAAAAAAAATAATTCTGCCGGTTAAGTTGTCGACGGCTGTTTCCTTTTCCTGTGATAAAAAAGCTTTCTGTTTCGACCGCCAAACCTTTCAGTGGAGCATTTGCACCCGTTTGGCACCATTTTTGAGTGAATTCCCAAAAGTCCGATTTTGAATGAAGTTGTGACCCCGGGGCTTAGGGATTTTTTCAAAAAAATCTTTTTCTGCCAGTTAAGTTGTCGACGGGTGATTTCTTTTCCTTTGATAAAAAAGCTTTCTGTTTCGACCGCCAAACCTTTCAGGGGAGCATTTGCAACCGTTTGGCACCATTTTTGAGTGAATTGCCGAAACTCAGATTTTTGATGAAATTGTGACCCCGGGGCTTAGGGATTTTTTTAAAAAAAATAATTCTGCCGGTTAAGTTGTCGACGGCTGATTTCTTTTCCTGTGATAAAAAAGCTTTCTGTTTCGACCGCCAAACCTTTCAGGGGAGCATTTGCAACCGTTTGGCACCATTTTTGAGTGGATTGCCGAAACTCAGATTTTTGATGAAATTGTGACCCCGGGGCTTAGGGATTTTAAAAAAAAAAAAATTCTGCCGGTTAAGTTGTCGAAGGCTGATTTCTTTTCCTGTGATAAAAAAGCTTTCTGTTTCGACCGCCAAACCTTTCAGGGGAGCATTTGCAACCGTTTAGCTCCATTTCTGAATGAATTTCCGAAAGTCAGATTTTTGATGAAATTGTGACCCTGGGGCTTAGGGATTTTTTTTAAAAAAAAATTCTGCCGGTTAAGTTGTCGACGCCTGATTTCTTTTCCTGTGATAAAAAAGCTTTCTGTTTCGACCGCCAAACCTTTCAGGGGAGCATTTGCAACCGTTTGGCACCATTTTTGAGTGAATTGCCGAAAGTCAGATTTTTGATGAAATTGTGACCCAGGGGCTTACGCATTTTTTCAATAGAAAAATTCTGCCTCTTAAGTTGTCGATGGCTGATTTCTTGTCCTGTGATAAAAAAACTTCTGTTTTGACCGCCAAACCTTTCAGGGGAGCATTTGCACCCGTTTGGCACCATTTTTGAATGAATTGCCGACAGTCAGATTTTGGATGAAATTGTGACCGCGCGGCTTACGGATTTTATCAAAAAAAAAATTCTGCCGGTTAAGTTTTCGAGAGCTGATTTCTTGTCCTGTGATAAAAAGCCTTCTGTTTCAACCGCCAAACCTTTCAGGGGAGCATTTGCAACCGTTTAGCTCCATTTTTGAGTGAATTGTCGAAAGTCAGATTTTTGATGAAATTGTGACCCAGGGGCTTACGCATTTTTTCAATAGAAAAATTCTGCCTGTTAAGCTGTCGATGGCTGATTTCTTGTCCTGTGATAAAAAAACTTCTGTTTTGACCGCCAAACCTTTCAGGGGAGCATTTGCACCCGTTTGGCTCCATTTTTTAGTGAATTCCCGAAAGTCCGATTTTTGATGAAATTGTGACCCCGGGGCTTAGGAATTTTTTTGAAAAAAAAAATTCTGCCGGTTAAGTTGTCGACGGCTGATTTCTTTTCCTGTGATAAAAAACTTCTGTTTCGACCGCCAAACCTTTCAGGGGTGCATTTGCAACCGTTTAGCTCCATTTTTGAGTGAATTGCCGAAAGTCAGATTTTTGATGAAATTGTGACCCCGGGGCTTACGGATTTTTTCAAAAAAAAATTTCTGCCGGTTAAGTTGTCGAGGGCTGATTTCTTGTCCGGTGATAAAAAGCCTTCTGTTTCGACCGCCAAACCTTTCAGGGGAGCATTTGCAACCGTTTAGCTCCATTTTTGAGTGAATTGTCGAAAGTCAGATTTTTGATGAAATTGTGACCCCGGGGCTTACGGATTTTTTCAAAAAAAAAAAATTCTGCCGGTTAAGTTGTTGAGGGCTGATTTCTTGTCCTGTGATAAAAAAACTTCTGTATCGACCGCCAAACCTTTCAGGGGAGCATTTGCAACCGTTTAGCTCCATTTTTGAGTGAATTGTCGAAAGTCAGATTTTTGATGAAATTCTGACACCAAGGCTTACGGATTTTTTCAAAAAAAATATTCTGCCTGTTAAGTTGTCGATGGCTGATTTCTTGTCCTGTGATAAAAAAACTTCTGTTTCGACCGCCAAACCTTTCAGGGGAGCATTTGAACCCGTTTGGCACCATTTTTGAGTGAATTCCCGAAAGTGCGATTTTTGATGAAATTGTGACCCCGGGGCTTAGGGATTTTTTCAAAAAAATCTTTTTCTGCCGCTTAAGTTGTCGACGGCTGATTTCTTTTCCTGTGATAAAAAAGCTTTCTGTTTCGACCGCCAAACCTTTCAGGGGAGCATTTGCAACCGTTTGGCACCATTTTTGAGTGAATTGCCGAAAGTCAGATTTTTGATGAAATTGTGACCCCGGGGCTTACGGATTTTTTCAAAAAAAAATTGTGCCTGTTAAGTTGTCGATGGCTGATTTCTTTTCCTGTGATAAAAAAACTTCTGTTTCGACTGCCAACACTTTCAGGGGAGCATTTGCACCCGTTTGGCACCATTTTTGAGTGAATTCCCGAAAGTCCGATTTTTGATGAAATTCTGACCCTGGGTCTTACGGATTTTTTCAAAAAAAAAATTTCTGCCGTTTAAGTTGTCGAAGGCTGATTTCTTGTCCTGTGATAAAAAGACTTCTGTTTCGACAGCCAAACGTGTCACGGGACCTTTGGCAACCATTTGGCACCATTTTTGAGTGAATTGCCGAAAGTTAGATTTTTGATGAAATTGTGACCCCGGGGCTTAGGGATTTTTTCAAAAAAAAAAATTCTGCCGGTTAACTTGTCGATGGCTGATTTCTTGTCCTGTGATAAAAAAACTTCTGTTTCGACCGCCAAACCTTTCAGGGGAGCATTTGCACCCGTTTGGCACCATTTTTGAATGAATTGCCGACAGTCAGATATTTGATGAAATTGTGACCCCGGGGCTTACGGATTTTTTCAAAAACAAAATTTCTGCCGGTTAAGTTGTCAAGGGCTGATTTCTTGTCCTTTGATAAAAAGACTTCTGTTTCGACATTCAAAATGTTTCAGGGGAGCATTTGCAACCGTTTGGCACAATTTTTGAGTGAATTGCCGAAAGTCAGATTTTTGATGAAATTGTGACCCCGGGGCTTAGGGATTTTATAAAAAAAAAAAGATTCTGCCGGTTAACTTGTCAATGGCTGATTTCTTGTCCTGTGAT
This sequence comes from Podarcis filfolensis, assembly GCF_964270895.1. NCBI lineage: Eukaryota > Metazoa > Chordata > Lepidosauria > Squamata > Lacertidae > Podarcis > Podarcis filfolensis. The sequence goes on from NW_028149474.1 coordinate 69,637, forward strand.
AAAAAAACTTATGTTTCGACCGCCAAACCTTTCAGGGTAGCATTTGCACCCGTTTGGCACCATTTTTGAGTGAATTGCCGAAAGTCAGATTTTTGATGAAATTGTGACCCTGGGGCTTAGGGATTTTTTCAAAAAAAATAATTCTGCCGGTTAAGTTGTCGACGGCTGATTTCTTTTCCTGTGATAAAAAAGCTTTCTGTTTCGACCGCCAAACCTTTCAGGGGAGCATTTGCAACCGTTTGGCACCATTTTTGAGTGAATTGCCGAAAGTCAGATTTTTGATGAAATTGTGACCCCGGGGCTTACGGATTTTTTCAAAAAAAAAATTCTGCCGGTTAAGTTGTCGAGGGCTGATTTCTTCTCCGGTGATAAAAAGCCTTCTGTTTCGACCACCAAACCTTTCAGGGGAGCATTTGAACCCGTTTGGCACCATTTTTGAGTGAATTCCCGAAAGTGCGATTTTTGATGAAATTGTGACTCCGGGGCTTACGGATTTTTTCAAAAAAATCTTTTTCTGCCGCTTAAGTTGTCGACGGCTGATTTCATTTCCTGTGATAAAAAAACTTCTGTTTCGACAGCCAAACGTGTCACGGGACCTTTGGCAACCATTTGGCACCATTTTTGAGTGAATTGCCGAAAGTTAGATTTTTGATGAAATTGTGACCCCGGGGCTTAGGGATTTTTTCAAAAAAAAAAAATTCTGCCGGTTAACTTGTCGATGGCTGATTTCTTGTCCTGTGATAAAAAAACTTCTGTTTCGACCGCCAAACCTTTCAGGGGAGCATTTGCACCCGTTTGGCACCATTTTTGAATGAATTGCCGACAGTCAGATTTTTGATGAAATTGTGACCCTGGGGCTTACGGATTTTTTCAAAAACAAAATTTCTGCCGGTTAAGTTGTCAAGGGCTGATTTCTTGTCCTTTGATAAAAAGACTTCTGTTTCGACATTCAAAACGTTTCAGGGGAGCATTTGCAACCGTTTGGCACAATTTTTGAGTGAATTGCCGAAAGTCAGATTTTTGATGAAATTGTGACCCCGGGGCTTAGGGATTTTATAAAAAAAAAAAAATTCTGCCGGTTAACTTGTCGATGGCTGATTTCTTGTCCTGTGATAAAAAAACTTCTGTTTCGACAGCCAAACGTGTCACGGGACCTTTGGAAACCATTTGGCACCATTTTTGAGTGAATTGCCGAAAGTTAGATTTTTGATGAAATTGTGACCCCGGGGCTTAGGGATTTTTTCAAAAAAAAAAATTCTGCCGGTTAAGTTGTCGATGGCTGATTTCTTGTCCTGTGATAAAAAAACTTCTGTTTCGACCGCCAAACCTTTCAGGGGAGCATTTGCACCCGTTTGGCACCATTTTTGAATGAATTGCCGACAGTCAGATTTTTGATGAAATTGTGACCCCGGGGCTTACGGATTTTTTTTAAAAAAATAATTCTGCCGGTTAAGTTGTCGACGGCTGATTTCTTTTCCTGTGATAAAAAAGCTTTCTGTTTCGACCGCCAAACCTTTCAGTGGAGCATTTGCACCCGTTTGGCACCATTTTTGAGTGAATTCCCAAAAGTCCGATTTTGAATGAAGTTGTGACCCCGGGGCTTAGGGATTTAAAAAAAAAAAAATTCTGCCGGTTAAGTTGTCGAAGGCTGATTTCTTTTCCTGTGATAAAAAAGCTTTCTGTTTCGACCGCCAAACCTTTCAGGGGAGCATTTGCAACCGTTTAGCTCCATTTCTGAATGAATTTCCGAAAGTCAGATTTTTGATGAAATTGTGACCCTGGGGCTTAGGGATTTTTTTTTAAAAAAAATTCTGCCGGTTAAGTTGTCGACGGCTGATTTCTTTTCCTGTGATAAAAAACTTCTGTTTCGACCGCCAAACCTTTCAGGGGTGCATTTGCAACCGTTTAGCTCCATTTTTGAGTGAATTGCCGAAAGTCAGATTTTTGATGAAATTGTGACCCCGGGGCTTACGGATTTTTTCAAAAAAATATTTCTGCCGGTTAAGTTGTCGAGGGCTGATTTCTTGTCCGGTGATAAAAAGCCTTCTGTTTCGACCGCCAAACCTTTCAGGGGAGCATTTGCAACCGTTTAGCTCCATTTTTGAGTGAATTGTCGAAAGTCAGATTTTTGATGAAATTGTGACCCCGGGGCTTACGGATTTTTTCAAAAAAAAAAATTCTGCCGGTTAAGTTGTTGAGGGCTGATTTCTTGTCCTGTGATAAAAAAACTTCTGTATCGACCGCCAAACCTTTCAGGGGAGCATTTGCAACCGTTTAGCTCCATTTTTGAGTGAATTGTCGAAAGTCAGATTTTTGATGAAATTCTGACACCAAGGCTTACGGATTTTTTCAAAAAAAATATTCTGCCTGTTAAGTTGTCGATGGCTGATTTCTTGTCCTGTGATAAAAAAACTTCTGTTTCGACCGCCAAACCTTTCAGGGGAGCATTTGAACCCGTTTGGCACCATTTTTGAGTGAATTCCCGAAAGTGCGATTTTTGATGAAATTGTGACCCCGGGGCTTAGGGATTTTTTCAAAAAAATCTTTTTCTGCCGCTTAAGTTGTCGACGGCTGATTTCTTTTCCTGTGATAAAAAAGCTTTCTGTTTCGACCGCCAAACCTTTCGGGGAGCATTTGCAACCGTTTGGCACCATTTTTGAGTGAATTGCCGAAAGTCAGATTTTTGATGAAATTGTGACCCCGGGGCTTACGGATTTTTTCAAAAAAAAATTGTGCCTGTTAAGTTGTCGATGGCTGATTTCTTTTCCTGTGATAAAAAAATTCTGTTTCGACTGCCAACACTTTCAGGGGAGCATTTGCACCCGTTTGGCACCATTTTTGAGTGAATTCCCGAAAGTCCGATTTTTGATGAAATTCTGACCCTGGGTCTTACGGATTTTTTCAAAAAAAAAATTTCTGCCGTTTAAGTTGTCGAAGGCTGATTTCTTGTCCTGTGATAAAAAGACTTCTGTTTCGACAGCCAAACGTGTCACGGGACCTTTGGCAACCATTTGGCACCATTTTTGAGTGAATTGCCGAAAGTTAGATTTTTGATGAAATTGTGACCCCGGGGCTTAGGGATTTTTTCAAAAAAAAAAATTCTGCCGGTTAACTTGTCGATGGCTGATTTCTTGTCCTGTGATAAAAAAACTTCTGTTTCGACCGCCAAACCTTTCAGGGGAGCATTTGCACCCGTTTGGCACCATTTTTGAATGAATTGCCGACAGTCAGATTTTTGATGAAATTGTGACCCCGGGGCTTACGGATTTTTTCAAAAACAAAATTTCTGCCGGTTAAGTTGTCAAGGGCTGATTTCTTGTCCTTTGATAAAAAGACTTCTGTTTCGACATTCAAAATGTTTCAGGGGAGCATTTGCAACCGTTTGGCACAATTTTTGAGTGAATTGCCGAAAGTCAGATTTTTGATGAAATTGTGACCCCGGGGCTTAGGGATTTTATAAAAAAAAAAAGATTCTGCCGGTTAACTTGTCAATGGCTGATTTCTTGTCCTGTGGTAAAAAAACTTATGTTTCGACCGCCAAACCTTTCAGGGTAGCATTTGCACCCGTTTGGCACCATTTTTGAGTGAATTGCCGAAAGTCAGATTTTTGATGAAATTGTGACCCTGGGGCTTAGGGATTTTTTCAAAAAAAATAATTCTGCCGGTTAAGTTGTCGACGGCTGATTTCTTTTCCTGTGATAAAAAAGCTTTCTGTTTCGACCGCCAAACCTTTCAGGGGAGCATTTGCAACCGTTTGGCACCATTTTTGAGTGAATTGCCGAAAGTCAGATTTTTGATGAAATTGTGACCCCGGGGCTTACGGATTTTTTCAAAAAAAAAATTCTGCCGGTTAAGTTGTCGAGGGCTGATTTCTTGTCCGGTGATAAAAAGCCTTCTGTTTCGACCGCCAAACCTTTCAGGGGAGCATTTGAACCCGTTTGGCACCATTTTTGAGTGAATTCCCGAAAGTGCGATTTTTGATGAAATTGTGACTCCGGGGCTTACGGATTTTTTCAAAAAAATCTTTTTCTGCCGCTTAAGTTGTCGACGGCTGATTTCATTTCCTGTGATAAAAAAACTTCTGTTTCGACAGCCAAACGTGTCACGGGACCTTTGGCAACCATTTGGCACCATTTTTGAGTGAATTGCCGAAAGTTAGATTTTTGATGAAATTGTGACCCCGGGGCTTAGGGATTTTTTCAAAAAAAAAAATTCTGCCGGTTAACTTGTCGATGGCTGATTTCTTGTCCTGTGATAAAAAAACTTCTGTTTCGACCGCCAAACCTTTCAGGGGAGCATTTGCACCCGTTTGGCACCATTTTTGAATGAATTGCCGACAGTCAGATTTTTGATGAAATTGTGACCCCGGGGCTTACGGATTTTTTCAAAAACAAAATTTCTGCCGGTTAAGTTGTCAAGGGCTGATTTCTTGTCCTTTGATAAAAAGACTTCTGTTTCGACATTCAAAACGTTTCAGGGGAGCATTTGCAACCGTTTGGCACAATTTTTGAGTGAATTGCCGAAAGTCAGATTTTTGATGAAATTGTGACCCCGGGGCTTAGGGATTTTATAAAAAAAAAAAAATTCTGCCGGTTAACTTGTCGATGGCTGATTTCTTGTCCTGTGATAAAAAAACTTCTGTTTCGACAGCCAAACGTGTCATGGGACCTTTGGCAACCATTTGGCACCATTTTTGAGTGAATTGCCGAAAGTTAGATTTTTGATGAAATTGTGACCCCGGGGCTTAGGGATTTTTTCAAAAAAAAAAATTCTGCCGGTTAACTTGTCGATGGCTGATTTCTTGTCCTGTGATAAAAAAACTTCTGTTTCGACCGCCAAACCTTTCAGGGGAGCATTTGCACCCGTTTGGCACCATTTTTGAATGAATTGCCGACAGTCAGATTTTTGATGAAATTGTGACCCCGGGGCTTACGGATTTTTTCAAAAACAAAATTTCTGCCGGTTAAGTTGTCAAGGGCTGATTTCTTGTCCTTTGATAAAAAGACTTCTGTTTCGACATTCAAAACGTTTCAGGGGAGCATTTGCAACCGTTTGGCACAATTTTTGAGTGAATTGCCGAAAGTCAGATTTTTGATGAAATTGTGACCCCGGGGCGTAGGGATTTTATAAAAAAAAAAAAATTCTGCCGGTTAACTTGTCGTTGGCTGATTTCTTGTCCTGTGATAAAAAAACTTACGTTTCGACCGCCAAACCTTTCAGGGTAGCATTTGCACCCGTTTGGCACCATTTTTGAGTGAATTGCCGAAAGTCAGATTTTTGATGAAATTGTGACCCTGGGGCTTAGGGATTTTTTCAAAAAAAATAATTCTGCCGGTTAAGTTGTCGACGGCTGATTTCTTTTCCTGTGATAAAAAAGCTTTCTGTTTCGACCGCCAAACCTTTCAGGGGAGCATTTGCAACCGTTTGGCACCATTTTTGAGTGAATTGCCGAAAGTCAGATTTTTGATGAAATTGTGACCCCGGGGCTTACGGATTTTTTCAAAAAAAAAATTCTACCGGTTAAGTTGTCGAGGGATGATTTCTTGTCCTGTGATAAAAAGACTTCTGTTTCGACATCTAAACGTTTCAGGGGAGCATTTGCAACCCTTTGGCACCATTTTTGAGTGAATTGCCGAAAGTCAGATTTTTGATGAAATTGTGACCCCGGGGCTTACAGATTTTTTCAAAAAAAAAAAATTCTGCCGGTTAACTTGTCGATGGCTGATTTCTTGTCCTGTGATAAAAAAAATTCTGTTTCGACCGCCAAACCCTTCAGGGGAGCATTTGCAACCGTTTAGCTCCATTTTTGAGTGAATTGTCGAATGTCAGATTTTTGATGAAATTGTGACCCCGGGGGTTACGGAGTTTTTCAAAAAAAAAAATTCTACTGGTTAAGTTGTCGAGGGCTGATTTCTTGTCCTGTGATAAAAAGCCTTCTGTTTTGACCGCCAAACCTTTCAGGGGCCATTTGCAACCGTTTAGCTCCATTTTTGAGTGAATTGTCGAAAGTCAGATTTTTGATGAAATTGTGACCCCGGGGCTTACGGATTTTTTCAAAAAAAAATCTGCCGGTTAAGTTGTCGAGGGCTGATTTCTTGTCCTGTGATAAAAAGCCTTCTGTTTCGACCGCCAAACCTTTCAGGGGAGCATTTGCAACCGTTTAGCTCCATTTTTGAGTGAATTGCCGAAAGTCAGATTTTTGATGAAATTGTGACCCCAGGGCTTACGGATTTTTTTTAAAAAAAAATTCTGCCGGTTAAGTTGTCGAGGGCTGATTTCTTGTCCTGTGATAAAAAGCCTTCTGTTTCGACTGCCAAACCTTTCAGGGGAGCATTTGCAACTGTTTAGCTCCATTTTTGAGTGAATTGCCGAAAGTCAGATTTTTGATGAAATTGTGACCCCGGGGTTAGGGATTTTTTTAAAAAATAAAATTCTGCCGGTTAAGTTGTCGAGGGCTGATGTCTTGTCCTGTGATAAAAAGCCTTTTGTTTCTACCGCCAAACCTTTCAGGGCAGCATTTGCAACCGTTTAGCTCCATTTTTGAGTGAATTGTCGAAAGTCAGATTTTTGATGAAATTGTGACCCCGCGGCTTACGGATTTTTTCAAAAAAAAAATTCTGCCGGTTAAGTTGTCGAGGGCTGATTTCTTGTCCTGTGATAAAAAGCCTTCTTTTTCGACCGCCAAACCTTTCAGGGGAGCATTTGCAACCGTTTAGCTCCATTTTTGAGTGAAATGTCGAAAGTCAGATTTTGATGAAATTGTGACCCCGGGGCTTAGGGATTTTTTTAAAAATAAAATTCTGCCGGTTAAGTTGTCGAGGGCTGATGTCTTGTCCTGTGATAAAAAGCCTTCTGTTTCGACCGCCAAACCTTTCAGGGGAGCATTTGCAACCGTTTAGCTCCATTTTTGAGTGAATTGTCGAAAGTCAGATTTTTGATGAAATTGTGACCCCATGGCTTACGGATTTTTTTTAAAAAAAATTTCTGCCGGTTAAGTTGTTGAAGGCTGATTTCTTGTCCTGTGATAAAAAGCCTTCTGTTTAGACCGCCAAACCTTTCAGGGGAGCATTTGCACCCGTTTGGCACCATTTTTGAGTGAATTCCCGAAAATCCGATTTTTGATGAAATTGAGACCCCGGGGCTTACGGATTTTTTCAAAAAAAAAATTCTACCGGTTAAGTTGTCGAGGGCTGATTTCTTGTCCTGTGATAAAAAGACTTCTGTTTCGACATCTAAACGTTTCAGGGGAGCATTTGCAACCCTTTGGCACCATTTTTGAGTGAATTGCCGAAAGTCAGATTTTTGATGAAATTGTGACCCCGGGGCTTACGGATTTTTTCAAAAAAAAAATTCTGCTGGTTAAGTTGTCGAGGGCTGATTTCTTGTCCTGTGATAAAAAGCCTTCTCTTTCGACCGCCAAACGTTTCAGGGGAGCATTTGCAACCGTTTAGCTCCATTTTTGAGTGAATTGTCGAAAGTCAGATTTTTGATGAAATTGTGACCCCGGGGCTTACGGATTTTTTCAAAAAAAAATTGTGTCTGTTAAGTTGTCGATGGCTGATTTCTTTTCCTGTGATAAAAAAACTTCTGTTTCGACTGCCAAAACTTTCAGGGGAGCATTTGCACCCGTTTGGCACAATTTTTGAGTGAATTGCCGAAAGTCCGATTTTTGATGAAATTCTGACCCTGGGTCTTACGGATTTTTTCAAAAAAAAAAATTCTGCCGTTTAAGTTGTCGAAGGCTGTTTTTTTGTCCTGTGATAAAAAGACTTCTGTTTCGACAGCCAAACGTGTCACGGGACCTTTGGCAACCATTGGGCACCATTTTTGAGTGAATTGCCGAAAGTTAGATTTTTGATGAAATTGTGACCCCGGGGCTTAGGGATTTTTTCAAAAAAAAAAATTCTGCCGGTTAACTTGTCGATGGCTGATTTCTTGTCCTGTGATAAAAAAACTTCTGTTTCGACCGCCAAACCTTTCAGGGGAGCATTTGCACCCGTTTGGCACCATTTTTGAATGAATTGCCGACAGTCAGATTTTTGATGAAATTGTGACCCCGGGGCTTATGGATTTTTTCAAAAACAAAATTTCTGCCGGTTAAGTTGTCAAGGGCTGATTTCTTGTCCTTTGATAAAAAGACTTCTGTTTCGACATTCAAAACGTTTCAGGGGAGCATTTGCAACCGTTTGGCACAATTTTTTAGTGAATTGCCGAAAGTCAGATTTTTGATGAAATTGTGACCCTGGGGCTTAGGGATTTTATAAAAAAAAAAAAATTCTGCCGGTTAACTTGTCGTTGGCTGATTTCTTGTCCTGTGATAAAAAAACTTACGTTTCGACCGCCAAACCTTTCAGGGTAGCATTTGCACCCGTTTGGCACCATTTTTGAGTGAATTGCCGAAAGTCAGATTTTTGATGAAATTGTGACCCTGGGGCTTAGGGATTTTTTCAAAAAAAATAATTCTGCCGGTTAAGTTGTCGACGGCTGATTTCTTTTCCTGTGATAAAAAAGCTTTCTGTTTCGACCGCCAAACCTTTCAGGGGAGCATTTGCAACCGTTTGGCACCATTTTTGAGTGAATTGCCGAAAGTCAGATTTTTGATGAAATTGTGACCCCGGGGCTTACGGATTTTTTCAAAAAAAACATTCTGCCGGTTAAGTTGTCGAGGGCTGATTTCTTGTCCGGTGATAAAAAGCCTTCTGTTTCGACCGCCAAACCTTTCAGGGGAGCATTTGAACCCGTTTGGCACCATTTTTGAGTGAATTGCCGAAAGTTAGATTTTTGATGAAATTGTGACCCCGGGGCTTAGGGATTTTTTCAAAAAAAAAAATTCTGCCGGTTAACTTGTCGATGGCTGATTTCTTGTCCTGTGATAAAAAAACTTCTGTTTCGACCGCCAAACCTTTCAGGGGAGCATTTGCACCCGTTTGGCACCATTTTTGAATGAATTGCCGACAGTCAGATTTTTGATGAAATTGTGACCCCGGGGCTTATGGATTTTTTCAAAAACAAAATTTCTGCCGGTTAAGTTGTCAAGGGCTGATTTCTTGTCCTTTGATAAAAAGACTTCTGTTTCGACATTCAAAACGTTTCAGGGGAGCATTTGCAACCGTTTGGCACAATTTTTGAGTGAATTGCCGAAAGTCAGATTTTTGATGAAATTGTGACCCCGGGGCGTAGGGATTTTATAAAAAAAAAAAAATTCTGCCGGTTAACTTGTCGTTGGCTGATTTCTTGTCCTGTGATAAAAAAACTTACGTTTCGACCGCCAAACCTTTCAGGGTAGCATTTGCACCCGTTTGGCACCATTTTTGAGTGAATTGCCGAAAGTCAGATTTTTGATGAAATTGTGACCCTGGGGCTTAGGGATTTTTTCAAAAAAAATAATTCTGCCGGTTAAGTTGTCGACGGCTGATTTCTTTTCCTGTGATAAAAAAGCTTTCTGTTTCGACCGCCAAACCTTTCAGGGGAGCATTTGCAACCGTTTGGCACCATTTTTGAGCGAATTGCCGAAAGTCAGATTTTTGATGAAATTGTGACCCCGGGGCTTACGGATTTTTTCAAAAAAAACATTCTGCCGGTTAAGTTGTCGAGGGCTGATTTCTTGTCCGGTGATAAAAAGCCTTCTGTTTCGACCGCCAAACCTTTCAGGGGAGCATTTGAACCCGTTTGGCACCATTTTTGAGTGAATTCCCGAAAGTGCGATTTTTGATGAAATTGTGACCCCGGGGCTTAGGGATTTTTTCAAAAAAATCTTTTTCTGCCGCTTAAGTTGTCGACGGCTGATTTCATTTCCTGTGATAAAAAAGCTTTCAGTTTCGACTGCCAAACCTTTCAGGGGAGCATTTGCAACTGTTTGGCACCATTTTTGAGTGAATTCCCGAAAGTCCGATTTTTGATGAAATTGTGACCCTGGGGCTTACGGATTTTTTCAAAAAAAAATTTTCTGCCGGTTAAGTTGTCGAAGGCTAATTTCTTGTCCTGTGATAAAAAGCCTTCTGTTTCGACCGCCAAACCTTTCAGGGGAGCATTTGCACCCGTTTGGCACCATTTTTGAGTGAATTCCCGAAAATCCGATTTTTGATGAAATTGTGACCCCGGGGCTTACGGATTTTTTCAAAAAAAAAAATTCTGCCGGTTAAGTTGTCGAGGGCTGGTTTTTTATCCTGTGATAAAAAAGGTTTCTGTTTCGACCGCCAAACCTTTCAGGGGAGCATTTCCAACCGTTCGGCACCATTTTTGAGTGAATTGCCGAAAGTCAGATTTTTGATGAAATTGTGACACCGGGGTTTACGGATTTTTTTAAAAAAAAAATTCTACCTGTTAAATTATTGATGGCTGATTTCTTGTCGTGTGATAAAAAAACTTCTGTTTCGACCGCAAAACCTTTCAGGGGAGCATTTGCACCCGTTTGGCACCATTTTTGAGTGAATTGTCGAAAGTCCGATTTTTGATGAAATTGTGACCCCGGTGCTTTGGGATTTTTTCAAAAAAATCTTTTTCTGCCGGTTAAGTTGTCGACGGGTGATTTCTTTTCCTGTGATAAAAAAGCTTTCTGTTTCGACCGCCAAACCTTTCAGGGGAGCATTTGCAACCGTTTGGCACCATTTTTGAGTGAATTGCCGAAAGTCAGATTTTTGATGAAATTGTGACCCCGGGGCTTACGGATTTTTTCAAAAAAAAAATTCTACCGGTTAAGTTGTCGAGGGCTGATTTCTTGTCCTGTGATAAAAAGACTTCTGTTTGGACATCTAAACGTTTCAGGGGAGCATTTGCAACCCTTTGGCACCATTTTTGAGTGAATTGCCGAAAGTCAGATTTTTGATGAAATTGTGACCCCGGGGCTTACGGATTTTTTCAAAAAAAAAAATTCTGCCGGTTAACTTGTCGATGGCTGATTTCTTGTCCTGTGATAAAAAAAAATTCTGTTTCGACCGCCAAACCCTTCAGGGGAGCATTTGCAACCGTTTAGCTCCATTTTTGAGTGAATTGTCGAATGTCAGATTTTTGATGAAATTGTGACCCCGGGGGTTACGGAGTTTTTCAAAAAAAAAAATTCTGCTGGTTAAGTTGTCGAGGGCTGATTTCTTGTCCTGTGCTAAAAAGCCTTCTGTTTTGACCGCCAAACCTTTCAGGGGCCATTTGCAACCGTTTAGCTCCATTTTTGAGTGAATTGTCGAAAGTCAGATTTTTGATGAAATTGTGACCCCGGGGCTTACGGATTTTTTCAAAAAAAAATCTGCCGGTTAAGTTGTCGAGGGCTGATTTCTTGTCCTGTGATAAAAAGCCTTCTGTTTCGACCGCCAAACCTTTCAGGGGAGCATTTGCAACCGTTTAGCTCCATTTTTGAGTGAATTGCCGAAAGTCAGATTTTTGATGAAATTGTGACCCCGGGGCTTACGGATTTTTTTTTTAAAAAAATTCTGCCGGTTAAGTTGTCGAGGGCTGATTTCTTGTCCTGTGATAAAAAGCCTTCTTTTTCGACCGCCAAACCTTTCAGGGGAGCATTTGCAACCGTTTAGCTCCATTTTTGAGTGAATTGTCGAAAGTCAGATTTTGATGAAATTGTGACCCCGGGGCTTAGGGATTTTTTTTAAAAATAAAATTCTGCCGGTTAAGTTGTCGAGGGCTGATGTCTTGTCCTGTGATAAAAAGCCTTCTGTTTCGACCGCCAAACCTTTCAGGGGAGCATTTGCAACCGTTTAGCTCCATTTTTGAGTGAATTGTCGAAAGTCAGATTTTTGATGAAATTGTGACCCCATGGCTTACGGATTTTTTTTAAAAAAAATTTCTGCCGGTTAAGTTGTCGAAGGCTGATTTCTTGTCCTGTGATAAAAAGCCTTCTGTTTAGACCGCAAAACCTTTCAGGGGAGCATTTGAACACGTTTGGCACCATTTTTGAGTGAATTGTCGAAAGTCCGATTTTTGATGAAATTGTGACCCCGGGGCTTACGGATTTTTTCAAAAACAAAATTTCTGCCGGTTAAGTTGTCAAGGGCTGATTTCTTGTCCTTTGATAAAAAGACTTCTGTTTCGACATTCAAAACGTTTCACGGGAGCATTTGCAACCGTTTGGCACCATTTTTGAGTGAATTGCCGAAAGTCAGATTTTTGATTGAATTGTGACCCCGGGGCTTACGGATTTTTTCAAAAAAAAAATTTCTGCCGGTTAAGTTGTCGACGGCTGATTTCATTTCCAGTGATAAAAAAGCTTTCTGTTTCGACCGCCAAAGCTTTCAGGGGAGCATTTACAACCGTTTGGCACCATTTTTGAGTGAATTGCCGAAAGTCAGATTTTTGATGAAATTGTGACCCTGGGGCTTAGGGATTTTTTCAAAAAAAATAATTCTCCCGGTTAAGTTGTCGACGGCTGATTTCTTTTCCTGTGATAAAAAAGCTTTCTGTTTCGACCGCCAAACCTTTCAGGGGAGCATTTGCAACCGTTTGGCACCATTTTTGAGTGAATTGCCGAAAGTCAGATTTTTGATGAAATTGTGACCCCGGGGCTTACGGATTTTTTTTAAAAAAAAATTCTGCCGGTTAAGTTGTCGAGGGCTGATTTCTTTTCCTGTGATAAAAAACTTCTGTTTCGACCGCCAAACCTTTCAGGGGAGCATTTGCAACCGTTTAGCTCCATTTTTGAGTGAATTGCCGAAAGTCAGATTTTTGATGAAATTGTGACCCCGGGGCTTACGGATTTTTTCAAAAAAAAAATTCTGCCGGTTAAGTTGTCGAGGGCTGATTTCTTGTCCGGTGATAAAAAGCCTTCTGTTTCGACCGCCAAACCTTTCAGGGGAGCATTTGCAACCGTTTAGCTCCATTTTTGAGTGAATTGTCAAAAGTCAGATTTTTGATGAAATTGTGACCCTGGGGCTTATGGATTTTTTTTTAAAAAAAAATTCTGCCGGTTAAGTGGTCGAGGGCTGATTTCTTTTCCTGTGATAAAAAACTTCTGTTTCGACCGCCAAACCTTTCAGGGGAGCATTTGCAACCGTTTGGCACCATTTTTGAGTGAATTCCCGAATGTGCGATTTTTGATGAAATTGTGACCCCGGGGCTTAGGGATTTTTTCAAAAAAATCTTTTTCTGCCGCTTAAGTTGTCGACAGCTGATTTCTTTTCCTGTGATAAAAAAGCTTTCTGTTTCGACCGCCAAACCTTTCAGGGGAGCATTTGCAACCGTTTGGCACCATTTTTGAGTGAATTCCCGAAAGTCCGATTTTTGATGAAATTGTGACCCTGGGGCTTACGGATTTTTTCAAAAAAAAAATTTCTGCCGGTTAAGTTGTCGAAGGCTGATTTCTTGTCCTGTGATAAAAAGCCTTCTGTTTCGACCGCCAAACCTTTCAGGGGAGCATTTGCACCCGTTTGGCACCATTTTTGAGTGAGTTCCCGAAAATCCGATTTTTGATGAAATTGTGACCCCGGGGCTTACGGATTTTTTCAAAAAAAAAAATTCTGCCGGTTAAGTCGTCGAGGGCTGATTTTTTATCCTGTGATAAAAAAGCTTTCTGTTTCGACCGCCAAACCTTTCAGGGGAGCATTTCCAACCGTTCGGCACCATTTTTGAGTGAATTGCCGAAAGTCAGATTTTTGATGAAATTGTGACACCGGGGTTTACGGATTTTTTCAAAAAAAAAATTCTACCTGTTAAATTATTGATGGCTGATTTCTTGTCGTGTGATAAAAAAACTTCTGTTTCGACCGCAAAACCTTTCAGGGGAGCATTTGCAACCGTTTGGCACCATTTTTGAGTGAATTGTCGAAAGTCCGATTTTTGATGAAATTGTGACCCCGGCGCTTTGGGATTTTTTCAAAAAAATCTTTTTCTGCCGGTTAAGTTGTCGACGGGTGATTTCTTTTCCTGTGATAAAAAAGCTTTCTGTTTCGACCGCCAAACCTTTCAGGGGAGCATTTGCAACCGTTTGGCACCATTTTTGAGTGAATTGCCGAAAGTCAGATTTTTGATGAAATTGTGACCCCGGGGCTTACGGATTTTTTCAAAAAAAAAATTCTACCGGTTAAGTTGTCGAGGGCTGATTTCTTGTCCTGTGATAAAAAGACTTCTGTTTGGACATCTAAACGTTTCAGGGGAGCATTTGCAACCCTTTGGCACCATTTTTGAGTGAATTGCCGAAAGTCAGATTTTTGATGAAATTGTGACCCCGGGGCTTACGGATTTTTTCAAAAAAAAAAAATTCTGCCGGTTAACTTGTCGATGGCTGATTTCTTGTCCTGTGATAAAAAAAATTCTGTTTCGACCGCCAAACCCTTCAGGGGAGCATTTGCAACCGTTTAGCTCCATTTTTGAGTGAATTGTCGAATGTCAGATTTTTGATGAAATTGTGACCCCGGGGGTTACGGAGTTTTTCAAAAAAAAAAATTCTGCTGGTTAAGTTGTCGAGGGCTGATTTCTTGTCCTGTGCTAAAAAGCCTTCTGTTTTGACCGCCAAACCTTTCAGGGGCCATTTGCAACCGTTTAGCTCCATTTTTGAGTGAATTGTCGAAAGTCAGATTTTTGATGAAATTGTGACCCCGGGGCTTACGGATTTTTTCAAAAAAAAATCTGCCGGTTAAGTTGTCGAGGGCTGATTTCTTGTCCTGTGATAAAAAGCCTTCTGTTTCGACCGCCAAACCTTTCAGGGGAGCATTTGCAACCGTTTAGCTCCATTTTTGAGTGAATTGCCGAAAGTCAGATTTTTGATGAAATTGTGACCCCGGGGCTTACGGATTTTTTTTTTAAAAAAATTCTGCCGGTTAAGTTGTCGAGGGCTGATTTCTTGTCCTGTGATAAAAAGCCTTCTTTTTCGACCGCCAAACCTTTCAGGGGAGCATTTGCAACCGTTTAGCTCCATTTTTGAGTGAATTGTCGAAAGTCAGATTTTGATGAAATTGTGACCCCGGGGCTTAGGGATTTTTTTTAAAAATAAAATTCTGCCGGTTAAGTTGTCGAGGGCTGATGTCTTGTCCTGTGATAAAAAGCCTTCTGTTTCGACCGCCAAACCTTTCAGGGGAGCATTTGCAACCGTTTAGCTCCATTTTTGAGTGAATTGTCGAAAGTCAGATTTTTGATGAAATTGTGACCCCATGGCTTACGGATTTTTTTAAAAAAAAATTTCTGCCGGTTAAGTTGTCGAAGGCTGATTTCTTGTCCTGTGATAAAAAGCCTTCTGTTTAGACCGCAAAACCTTTCAGGGGAGCATTTGAACACGTTTGGCACCATTTTTGAGTGAATTGTCGAAAGTCCGATTTTTGATGAAATTGTGACCCCGGGGCTTACGGATTTTTTCAAAAACAAAATTTCTGCCGGTTAAGTTGTCAAGGGCTGATTTCTTGTCCTTTGATAAAAAGACTTCTGTTTCGACATTCAAAACGTTTCACGGGAGCATTTGCAACCGTTTGGCACCATTTTTGAGTGAATTGCCGAAAGTCAGATTTTTGATTGAATTGTGACCCCGGGGCTTACGGATTTTTTCAAAAAAAAAATTTCTGCCGGTTAAGTTGTCGACGGCTGATTTCATTTCCAGTGATAAAAAAGCTTTCTGTTTCGACCGCCAAAGCTTTCAGGGGAGCATTTACAACCGTTTGGCACCATTTTTGAGTGAATTGCCGAAAGTCAGATTTTTGATGAAATTGTGACCCTGGGGCTTAGGGATTTTTTCAAAAAAAATAATTCTCCCGGTTAAGTTGTCGACGGCTGATTTCTTTTCCTGTGATAAAAAAGCTTTCTGTTTCGACCGCCAAACCTTTCAGGGGAGCATTTGCAACCGTTTGGCACCATTTTTGAGTGAATTGCCGAAAGTCAGATTTTTGATGAAATTGTGACCCCGGGGCTTACGGATTTTTTTTAAAAAAAAATTCTGCCGGTTAAGTTGTCGAGGGCTGATTTCTTTTCCTGTGATAAAAAACTTCTGTTTCGACCGCCAAACCTTTCAGGGGAGCATTTGCAACCGTTTAGCTCCATTTTTGAGTGAATTGCCGAAAGTCAGATTTTTGATGAAATTGTGACCCCGGGGCTTACGGATTTTTTCAAAAAAAAAATTCTGCCGGTTAAGTTGTCGAGGGCTGATTTCTTGTCCGGTGATAAAAAGCCTTCTGTTTCGACCGCCAAACCTTTCAGGGGAGCATTTGCAACCGTTTAGCTCCATTTTTGAGTGAATTGTCAAAAGTCAGATTTTTGATGAAATTGTGACCCTGGGGCTTATGGATTTTTTTTTAAAAAAAAATTCTGCCGGTTAAGTGGTCGAGGGCTGATTTCTTTTCCTGTGATAAAAAACTTCTGTTTCGACCGCCAAACCTTTCAGGGGAGCATTTGCAACCGTTTGGCACCATTTTTGAGTGAATTCCCGAATGTGCGATTTTTGATGAAATTGTGACCCCGGGGCTTAGGGATTTTTTCAAAAAAATCTTTTTCTGCCGCTTAAGTTGTCGACAGCTGATTTCTTTTCCTGTGATAAAAAAGCTTTCTGTTTCGACCGCCAAACCTTTCAGGGGAGCATTTGCAACCGTTTGGCACCATTTTTGAGTGAATTCCCGAAAGTCCGATTTTTGATGAAATTGTGACCCTGGGGCTTACGGATTTTTTCAAAAAAAAAATTTCTGCCGGTTAAGTTGTCGAAGGCTGATTTCTTGTCCTGTGATAAAAAGCCTTCTGTTTCGACCGCCAAACCTTTCAGGGGAGCATTTGCACCCGTTTGGCACCATTTTTGAGTGAGTTCCCGAAAATCCGATTTTTGATGAAATTGTGACCCCGGGGCTTACGGATTTTTTCAAAAAAAAAAATTCTGCCGGTTAAGTCGTCGAGGGCTGATTTTTTATCCTGTGATAAAAAAGCTTTCTGTTTCGACCGCCAAACCTTTCAGGGGAGCATTTCCAACCGTTCGGCACCATTTTTGAGTGAATTGCCGAAAGTCAGATTTTTGATGAAATTGTGACACCGGGGTTTACGGATTTTTTCAAAAAAAAAATTCTACCTGTTAAATTATTGATGGCTGATTTCTTGTCGTGTGATAAAAAAACTTCTGTTTCGACCGCAAAACCTTTCAGGGGAGCATTTGCAACCGTTTGGCACCATTTTTGAGTGAATTGTCGAAAGTCCGATTTTTGATGAAATTGTGACCCCGGCGCTTTGGGATTTTTTCAAAAAAATCTTTTTC
Organism: Podarcis filfolensis; assembly: GCF_964270895.1. Classification (NCBI taxonomy): domain Eukaryota; kingdom Metazoa; phylum Chordata; class Lepidosauria; order Squamata; family Lacertidae; genus Podarcis; species Podarcis filfolensis. The sequence goes on from NW_028149474.1 coordinate 86,792, forward strand.
TGCCGGTTAAGTTGTCGACGGGTGATTTCTTTTCCTGTGATAAAAAAGCTTTCTGTTTCGACCGCCAAACCTTTCAGGGGAGCATTTCCAACCGTTTAGCTCCATTTTTGAGTGAATTGCCGAAAGTCAGATTTTTGATGAAATAGTGACCCCGGGGCTTACGGATTTTTTCAAAAAAAAAATTCTGCCGGTTAAGTTGTCGAGGGCTGATTTCTTGTCCTGTGATAAAAAGCCTTCTGTTTCGACCGCCAAACCTTTCAGGGGAGCATTTGCAACCGTTTAGCTCCATTTTTGAGTGAATACCCGAAAGTCCGATTTTTTATGAAATTGTGACCCCAGGGTTTACGGATTTTTTCAAAAAAAAAATTCTGCCTGTTAAGTTGTCGAGGGCTGATTTCTTGTCCTGTGATAAAAAAACTTCTGTTTCGACCGCCAAACCTTTCAGGGGAGCATTTGCAACCGTTTAGCTCCATTTTTGAGTGAATTGTCGAAAGTCAGATTTTTGATGAAATTGTGACCCCGGGGTTAGGGATTTTTTTAAAAAATAAAATTCTGCCGGTTAAGTTGTCGAGGGCTGATGTCTTGTCCTGTGATAAAAAGCCTTCTGTTTCGACCGCCAAACCTTTCAGGGCAGCATTTGCAACCGTTTAGCTCCATTTTTGAGTGAATTGTCGAAACTCAGATTTTTGATGAAATTGTGACCCCGGGGCTTACGGATTTTTTCAAAAAAAAAAAATTCTGCCGGTTAACTTGTCGATGGCTGATTTCTTGTCCTGTGATAAAAAAAATTCTGTTTCGACCGCCAAACCCTTCAGGGGAGCATTTGCAACCGTTTAGCTCCATTTTTGAGTGAATTGTCGAATGTCAGATTTTTGATGAAATTGTGACCCCGGGGCTTACGGATTTTTTCAAAAAAAAAAATTCTGCCGGTTAAGTTGTCGAGGGCTGATTTCTTGTCCTGTGATAAAAAGCCTTCTGTTTTGACCGCCAAACCTTTCAGGGGAGCATTTGCAACCGTTTAGCTCCATTTTTGAGTGAATTGTCGAAAGTCAGATTTTTGATGAAATTGTGACCCCGGGGCTTACGGATTTTTTCAAAAAAAAAATCTGCCGGTTAAGTTGTCGAAGGCTGATTTCTTGTCCTGTGATAAAAAGCCTTCTGTTTCGACCGCCAAACCTTTCAGGGGAGCATTTGCAACCGTTTAGCTCCATTTTTGAGTGAATTGCCGAAAGTCAGATTTTTGATGAAATTGTGACCCCGGGGCTTACGGATTTTTTTTTTAAAAAAATTCTGCCGGTTAAGTTGTCGAGGGCTGATTTCTTGTCCTGTGATAAAAAGCCTTCTGTTTCGACCGCCAAACCTTTCAGGGGAGCATTTGCAACCGTTTAGCTCCATTTTTGAGTGAATTGCCGAAAGTCAGATTTTTGATGAAATTGTGACCCCGGGGTTAGGGATTTTTTTAAAAAATAAAATTCTGCCGGTTAAGTTGTCGAGGGCTGATGTCTTGTACTGTGATAAAAAGCCTTTTGTTTCAACCGCCAAACCTTTCAGGGCAGCATTTGCAACCGTTTAGCTCCATTTTTGAGTGAATTGTCGAAAGTCAGATTTTTGATGAAATTGTGACCCCGCGGCTTACGGATTTTTTCAAAAAAAAAATTCTGCCGGTTAAGTTGTCGAGGGCTGATTTCTTGTCCTGTGATAAAAAGCCTTCTTTTTCGACCGCCAAACCTTTCAGGGGAGCATTTGCAACCGTTTAGCTCCATTTTTGAGTGAATTGTCGAAAGTCAGATTTTGATGAAATTGTGAACCCGGGGCTTAGGGATTTTTTTAAAAATAAAATTCTGCCGGTTAAGTTGTCGAGGGCTGATGTCTTGTCCTGTGATAAAAAGCCTTCTGTTTCGACCGCCAAACCTTTCAGGGGAGCATTTGCAACCGTTTAGCTCCATTTTTGAGTGAATTGTCGAAAGTCAGATTTTTGATGAAATTGTGACCCCATGGCTTACGGATTTTTTAAAAAAAAAATTTCTGCCGGTTAAGTTGTCGAAGGCTGATTTCTTGTCCTGTGATAAAAAGCCTTCTGTTTAGACCGCCAAACCTTTCAGGGGAGCATTTGCACCCGTTTGGAACCATTTTTGAGTGAATTCCCGAAAATCCGATTTTTGATGAAACTGTGACCCCGGGGCTTACGGATTTTTTCAAAAAAAAAAATTCTGCCAGTTAAGTTGTCGAGGGCTGATTTTTTATCCTGTGATAAAAAAGCTTTCTATTTCGACCGCCAAACCTTTCAGGGGAGCATTTCCAACCGTTCGGCACCATTTTTGAGTGAATTGCCGAAAGTCAGATTTTTGATGAAATTGTGACACCGGGGTTTACGGATTTTTTCAAAAAAAAAATTCTACCTGTTAAGTTATTGATGGCTGATTTCTTGTCGTGTGATAAAAAAACTTCTGTTTCGACCGCAAAACCTTTCAGGGGAGCATTTGAACCCGTTTGGCACCATTTTTGAGTGAATTGTCGAAAGTCCGATTTTTTATGAAATTGTGACCCCGGGGCTTACGGATTTTTTCAAAAAAAAAATTCTGCCGGTTAAGTTTTCGAGGGCTGATTTCTTGTCCGGTGATAAAAAGCCTTCTGTTTCGACCGCCAAACCTTTCAGGGGAGCATTTGCAACCGTTTAGCTCCATTTTTGAGTGAATTGCCGAAAGTCAGATTTTTGATGAAATTGTGACCCCGGGGCTTACGGATTTTTTTTTTAAAAAAATTCTGCCGGTTAAGTTGTCGAGGGCTGATTTCTTTTCCTGTGATAAAAAACTTCTGTTTCGACCACCAAACCTTTCAGGGGAGCATTTGCAACCGTTTAGCTCCATTTTTCAGTGAATTCCCGAAAGTGCGATTTTTGATGAAATTGTGACCCTGGGGCTTACGGATTTTTTCAAAAAAAAAATTTCTGCCGGTTAAGTTGTCGAAGGCTGATTTCTTGTCCTGTGATAAAAAGCCTTCTGTTTCGACCGCCAAACCTTTCAGGGGAGCATTTCCAACCGTTCGGCACCATTTTTGAGTGAATTCCCGAAAATCCGATTTTTGATGAAATTGTGACCCCGGGGCTTACGGATTTTTTCAAAAAAAAAATTTATGCCGGTTAAGTTGTCGAGGGCTGATTTTTTATCCTGTGATAAAAAAGCTTTCTGTTTCGACCGCCAAACCTTTCAGGGGAGCATTTCCAACCGTTCGGCACCATTTTTGAGTGAATTGCCGAAAGTCAGATTTTTGATGAAATTGTGACACCGGGGTTTACGGATTTTTTCAAAAAAAAAATTCTACCTGTTAAGTTATTGATGGCTGATTTCTTGTCGTGTGATAAAAAAACTTCTGTTTCGACCGCAAAATCTTTCAGGGGAGCATTTGCACCCGTTTGGCACCATTTTTGAGTGAATTGTCGAAAGTCCGATTTTTGATGAAATTGTGACCCCGGGGCTTACGGATTTTTTCAAAAAAAAATTCTGCAGGTTAAGTTGTCGAGGGCTGATTTCTTGTCCTATGATAAAAAGCCTTCTGTTTCGACCGCCAAACCTTTCAGGGGAGCATTTGCAACCGTTTAGCTCCATTTTTGAGTGAATACCCGAAAGTCCGATTTTTTATGAAATTGTGACCCCGGGGCTTACGGATTTTTTCAAAAAAAAATTCTGCCTGTTAAGTTGTCGAGGGCTGATTTCTTGTCCTGTGATAAAAAGCTTTCTGTTTCGACCGCCAAACCTTTCAGGGGAGCATTTGCAACCGTTTGGCACCATTTTTGAGTGAATTCCCGAAAATCCGATTTTTGATGAAATTGTGACCCCGGGGCTTACGGATTTTTTCAAAAAAAAAATTTCTGCCGGTTAAGTTGTCGAGGGCTGATTTTTTATCCTGTGATAAAAAAGCTTTCTGTTTCAACCGCCAAACCTTTCAGGGGAGCATTTCCAACCGTTTGGCACCGTTTTTGAGTGAATTGCCGAAAGTCAGATTTTTGATGAAATAGTGACCCCGGGGCTTAAGGATTTTTTCAAAAAAAAATTCTGCCGGTTAAGTTGTCGAGGGCTGATTTCTTGTCCTGTGATAAAAAGCCTTCTGTTTCGACCGCCAAACCTTTCAGGGGAGCATTTGCAACCGTTTAGCTCCATTTTTGAGTGAATACCCGAAAGTCCGATTTTTTATGAAATTGTGACCCCGGGGCTTACGGATTTTTTCAAAAAAAGATTCTGCCTGTTAAGTTGTCGAAGGCTGATTTCTTGTCCTGTGATAAAAAGCCTTCTGTTTCGACCGCCAAACCTTTCAGGGGAGCATTTGCAACCGTTTAGCTCCATTTTTGAGTGAATTGCCGAAAGTCAGATTTTTCATGAAATTGTGACCCCGGGGTTAGGGATTTTTTTAAAAAATAAAATTCTGCCGGTTAAGTTGTCGAGGGCTCATGTCTTGTCCTGTGATAAAAAGCCTTCTGTTTCGACCGCCAAAACTTTCAGGGCAGCATTTGCAACCGTTTAGCTCCATTTTTGAGTGAATTGTCGAAAGTCAGATTTTTGATGAAATTGTGACCCCGGGGTTAGGGATTTTTTTAAAAAATAAAATTCTGCCGGTTAAGTTGTCGAGGGCTGATGTCTTGTCCTGTGATAAAAAGCCTTCTGTTTCAACTGCCAAACCTTTCAGGGCAGCATTTGCAACCGTTTAGCTCCATTTTTGAGTGAATTGTCGAAAGTCAGATTTTTGATGAAATTGTGACCCCGTGGCTTACGGATTTTTTCAAAAAAAAATTTCTGCCGGTTAAGTTGTCGAAGGCTGATTTCTTGTCCTGTGATAAAAAGCCTTCTGTTTAGACCGCCAAACCTTTCAGGGGAGCATTTGCACCCGTTTGGCACCATTTTTGAGTGAATTCCCGAAAATCCGATTTTTGATGAAATTGTGACCCCGGGGCTTACGGATTTTTTCAAAAAAAAAAATTCTGCCGGTTAAGTTGTCGAGGGCTGATTTTTTATCCTGTGATAAAAAAGCTTTCTGTTTCGACCGCCAAACCTTTCAGGGGAGCATTTCCAACCGTTCGGCACCATTTTTGAGTGAATTGCCGAAAGTCAGATTTTTGATGAAATTGTGACCCCGGGGCTTACGGATTTTTTTTTTAAAAAAAATCTGCCGGTTAAGTTGTCGAGGGCTGATTTCTTTTCCTGTGATAAAAAACTTCTGTTTCGACCGCCAAACCTTTCAGGGGAGCATTTGCAACCGTTTAGCTCCATTTTTGAGTGAATTGCCGAAAGTCAGATTTTTGATGAAATTGTGACCCCGGGGCTTACGGATTTTTTCAAAAAAAAAATTCTGCCGGTTAAGTTGTCGAGGGCTGATTTCTTGTCCGGTGTTAAAAAGCCTTCTGTTTCGACCGCCAAACCTTTCAGGGGAGCATTTGCAACCGTTTAGCTCCATTTTTGAGTGAATTGTCGAAAGTCAGATTTTTGATGAAATTGTGACCCCGGGGCTTACGGATTTTTTTTTAAAAAAAAAATCTGCCGGTTAAGTTGTCGAGGGCTGATTTCTTTTCCTGTGATAAAAAACTTCTGTTTCGACCGCCAAACCTTTCAGGGGAGCATTTGCAACCGTTTAGCTCCATTTTTGAGTGAATTGTCGAAAGTCAGATTTTTGATGAAATTGTGACCCTGGGGCTTACGGATTTTTTCAAAAAAAATATTCTGCCGCTTAAGTTGTCGACGGCTGATTTCTTTTCCTGTGATAAAAAAGCTTTCTGTTTCGACCGCCAAACCTTTCAGGGGAGCATTTGCAACCGTTTGGCACCATTTTTGAGTGAATTCCCGAAAATCCGATTTTTGATGAAATTGTGACCCCGGGGCTTACGGATTTTTTCAAAAAAAAAATTTCTGCCGGTTAAGTTGTCGAAGGCTGATTTCTTGTCCTGTGATAAAAAGCCTTCTGTTTCGACCGCCAAACCTTTCAGGGGAGCATTTGCACCCGTTTGGCACCATTTTTGAGTGAATTCCCGAAAATCCGATTTTTGATGAAATTGTGACCCCGGGGCTTACGGATTTTTTCAAAAAAAAAATTTCTGCCGGTTAAGTTGTCGAGGGCTGATTTTTTATCCTGTGATAAAAAAGCTTTCTGTTTCGACCGCCAAACCTTTCAGGGGAGCATTTCCAACCGTTTGGCACCATTTTTGAGTGAATTGCCGAAAGTCAGATTTTTGATGAAATAGTGACCCCGGGGCTTACGGATTTTTTCAAAAAAAAATTATGCCGGTTAAGTTGTCGAGGGCTGATTTCTTGTCCTGTGATAAAAAGCCTTCTGTTTCGACCGCCAAACCTTTCAGGGGAGCATTTGCAACCGTTTAGCTCCATTTTTGAGTGAATACCCGAAAGTCCGATTTTTTATGAAATTGTGACCCCGGGGCTTACGGATTTTTTCAAAAAAAAATTCTGCCTGTTAAGTTGTCGAAGGCTGATTTCTTGTCCTGTGATAAAAAGCCTTCTGTTTCGACCGCCAAACCTTTCAGGGGAGCATTTGCAACCGTTTAGCTCCATTTTTGATTGAATTGTCGAAAGTCAGATTTTTGATGAAATTGTGACCCCGGGGTTAGGGATTTTTTAAAAAAATAAAATTCTGCCGGTTACGTTGTCGAGGGCTCATGTCTTGTCCTGTGATAAAAAGCCTTCTGTTTCGACCGCCAAACCTTTCATGGCAGCATTTGCAACCGTTTAGCTCCATTTTTGAGTGAATTGTCGAAAGTCAGATTTTTGATGAAATTGTGACCCCGGGGTTAGGGATTTTTTTAAAAAATAAAATTCTGCCGGTTAAGTTGTCGAGGGCTGATGTCTTGTCCTGTGATAAAAAGCCTTCTGTTTCAACCGCCAAACCTTTCAGGGCAGCATTTGCAACCGTTTAGCTCCATTTTTGAGTGAATTGTCGAAAGTCAGATTTTTGATGAAATTGTGACCCCGTGGCTTACGGATTTTTTCAAAAAAAAAATTCTGCCGGTTAAGTTGTCGAAGGCTGATTTCTTGTCCTGGGATAAAAAGCCTTCTGTTTAGACCGCCAAACCTTTCAGGGGAGCATTTGCACCCGTTTGGCACCATTTTTGAGTGAATTCCCGAAAATCCGATTTTTGATGAAATTGTGACCCCGGGGCTTACGGATTATTTCAAAAAAAAAAAATTCTGCCGGTTAAGTTGTCGAGGGCTGATTTTTTATCCTGTGATAAAAAAGCTTTCTGTTTCGACCGCCAAACCTTTCAGGGGAGCATTTCCAACCGTTCGGCACCATTTTTGAGTGAATTGCCGAAAGTCAGATTTTTGATGAAATTGTGACACCGGGGTTTACGGATTTTTTCAAAAAAAAAATTCTACCTGTTAAGTTATTGATGGCTGATTTCTTGTCTTGTGATAAAAAAACTTCTGTTTCGACCGCAAAACCTTTCAGGGGAGCATTTGCACCCGTTTGGCACCATTTTTGAGTGAATTGTCGAAAGTCCGATTTTTGATGAAATTGTGACCCCGGGGCTTACGGATTTTTTCAAAAACAAAATTCTGCAGGTTAAGTTGTCGAGGGCTGATTTCTTGTCCTATGATAAAAAGCCTTCTGTTTCGACCGCCAAACCTTTCAGGGGAGCATTTGCAACCGTTTAGCTCCATTTTTGAGTGAATACCCGAAAGTCCGATTTTTTATGAAATTGTGACCCCGGGGCTTACGGATTTTTTCAAAAAAAAATTCTGCCTGTTAAGTTGTCGAGGGCTGATTTCTTGTCCTGTGATAAAAAGCTTTCTGTTTCGACCGCCAAACCTTTCAGGGGAGCATTTGCAACCGTTTGGCACCATTTTTGAGTGAATTCCCGAAAATCCGATTTTTGATGAAATTGTGACCCCGGGGCTTACGGATTTTTTCAAAAAAAAAATTTCTGCCGGTTAAGTTGTCGAGGGCTGATTTTTTATCCTGTGATAAAAAAGCTTTCTGTTTCGACCGCCAAACCTTTCAGGGGAGCATTTCCAACCGTTTGGCACCGTTTTTGAGTGAATTGCCGAAAGTCAGATTTTTGATGAAATAGTGACCCCGGGGCTTAAGGATTTTTTCAAAAAAAAATTCTGCCGGTTAAGTTGTCGAGGGCTGATTTCTTGTCCTGTGATAAAAAGCCTTCTGTTTCGACCGCCAAACCTTTCAGGGGAGCATTTGCAACCGTTTAGCTCCATTTTTGAGTGAATACCCGAAAGTCCGATTTTTTATGAAATTGTGACCCCGGGGCTTACGGATTTTTTCAAAAAAAGATTCTGCCTGTTAAGTTGTCGAAGGCTGATTTCTTGTCCTGTGATAAAAAGCCTTCTGTTTCGACCGCCAAACCTTTCAGGGGAGCATTTGCAACCGTTTAGCTCCATTTTTGAGTGAATTGCCGAAAGTCAGATTTTTCATGAAATTGTGACCCCGGGGTTAGGGATTTTTTTAAAAAATAAAATTCTGCCGGTTAAGTTGTCGAGGGCTCATGTCTTGTCCTGTGATAAAAAGCCTTCTGTTTCGACCGCCAAAACTTTCAGGGCAGCATTTGCAACCGTTTAGCTCCATTTTTGAGTGAATTGTCGAAAGTCAGATTTTTGATGAAATTGTGACCCCGGGGTTAGGGATTTTTTTAAAAAATAAAATTCTGCCGGTTAAGTTGTTGAGGGCTGATGTCTTGTCCTGTGATAAAAAGCCTTCTGTTTCAACTGCCAAACCTTTCAGGGCAGCATTTGCAACCGTTTAGCTCCATTTTTGAGTGAATTGTCGAAAGTCAGATTTTTGATGAAATTGTGACCCCGTGGCTTACGGATTTTTTCAAAAAAAAATTTCTGCCGGTTAAGTTGTCGAAGGCTGATTTCTTGTCCTGTGATAAAAAGCCTTCTGTTTAGACCGCCAAACCTTTCAGGGGAGCATTTGCACCCGTTTGGCACCATTTTTGAGTGAATTCCCGAAAATCCGATTTTTGATGAAATTGTGACCCCGGGGCTTACGGATTTTTTTTTAAAAAAAAATCTGCCGGTTAAGTTGTCGAGGGCTGATTTCTTTTCCTGTGATAAAAAACTTCTGTTTCGACCGCCAAACCTTTCAGGGGAGCATTTGCAACCGTTTAGCTCCATTTTTGAGTGAATTGCCGAAAGTCAGATTTTTGATGAAATTGTGACCCCGGGGCTTACGGATTTTTTCAAAAAAAAAATTCTGCCGGTTAAGTTGTCGAGGGCTGATTTCTTGTCCGGTGTTAAAAAGCCTTCTGTTTCGACCGCCAAACCTTTCAGGGGAGCATTTCCAACCGTTTAGCTCCATTTTTGAGTGAATTGTCGAAAGTCAGATTTTTGATGAAATTGTGACCCCGGGGCTTACGGATTTTTTTTTAAAAAAAAAATCTGCCGGTTAAGTTGTCGAGGGCTGATTTCTTTTCCTGTGATAAAAAACTTCTGTTTCGACCGCCAAACCTTTCAGGGGAGCATTTGCAACCGTTTAGCTCCATTTTTGAGTGAATTGTCGAAAGTCAGATTTTTGATGAAATTGTGACCCTGGGGCTTACGGATTTTTTCAAAAAAAATATTCTGCCGCTTAAGTTGTCGACGGCTGATTTCTTTTCCTGTGATAAAAAAGCTTTCTGTTTCGACCGTTAAACCTTTCAGGGGAGCATTTGCAACCGTTTGGCACCATTTTTGAGTGAATTCCCGAAAATCCGATTTTTGATGAAATTGTGACCCCGGGGCTTACGGATTTTTTCAAAAAAAAAATTTCTGCCGGTTAAGTTGTCGAAGGCTGATTTCTTGTCCTGTGATAAAAAGCCTTCTGTTTCGACCGCCAAACCTTTCAGGGGAGCATTTGCACCCGTTTGGCACCATTTTTGAGTGAATTCCCGAAAATCCGATTTTTGATGAAATTGTGACCCCGGGGCTTACGGATTTTTTCAAAAAAAAAATTTCTGCCGGTTAAGTTGTCGAGGGCTGATTTCTTGTCCTGTGATAAAAAAGCTTTCTGTTTCGACCGCCAAACCTTTCAGGGGAGCATTTCCAACCGTTTGGCACCATTTTTGAGTGAATTGCCGAAAGTCAGATTTTTGATGAAATAGTGACCCCGGGGCTTACGGATTTTTTCAAAAAAAAATTATGCCGGTTAAGTTGTCGAGGGCTGATTTCTTGTCCTGTGATAAAAAGCCTTCTGTTTCGACCGCCAAACCTTTCAGGGGAGCATTTGCAACCGTTTAGCTCCATTTTTGAGTGAATACCCGAAAGTCCGATTTTTTATGAAATTGTGACCCCGGGGCTTACGGATTTTTTCAAAAAAAAATTCTGCCTGTTAAGTTGTCGAAGGCTGATTTCTTGTCCTGTGATAAAAAGCCTTCTGTTTCGACCGCCAAACCTTTCAGGGGAGCATTTGCAACCGTTTAGCTCCATTTTTGATTGAATTGTCGAAAGTCAGATTTTTGATGAAATTGTGACCCCGGGGTTAGGGATTTTTTTAAAAAATAAAATTCTGCTGGTTACGTTGTCGAGGGCTCATGTCTTGTCCTGTGATAAAAAGCCTTCTGTTTCGACCGCCAAACCTTTCAGGGCAGCATTTGCAACCGTTTAGCTCCATTTTTGAGTGAATTGTCGAAAGTCAGATTTTTGATGAAATTGTGACCCCGGGGTTAGGGATTTTTTTAAAAAATAAAATTCTGCCGGTTAAGTTGTCGAGGGCTGATGTCTTGTCCTGTGATAAAAAGCCTTCTGTTTCAACCGCCAAACCTTTCAGGGCAGCATTTGCAACCGTTTAGCTCCATTTTTGAGTGAATTGTCGAAAGTCAGATTTTTGATGAAATTGTGACCCCGTGGCTTACGGATTTTTTCAAAAAAAAAATTCTGCCGGTTAAGTTGTCGAAGGCTGATTTCTTGTCCTGGGATAAAAAGCCTTCTGTTTAGACCGCCAAACCTTTCAGGGGAGCATTTGCACCCGTTTGGCACCATTTTTGAGTGAATTCCCGAAAATCCGATTTTTGATGAAATTGTGACCCCGGGGCTTACGGATTATTTCAAAAAAAAAAATTCTGCCGGTTAAGTTGTCGAGGGCTGATTTTTTATCCTGTGATAAAAAAGCTTTCTGTTTCGACCGCCAAACCTTTCAGGGGAGCATTTCCAACCGTTCGGCACCATTTTTGAGTGAATTGCCGAAAGTCAGATTTTTGATGAAATTGTGACACCGGGGTTTACGGATTTTTTCAAAAAAAAAATTCTACCTGTTAAGTTATTGATGGCTGATTTCTTGTCTTGTGATAAAAAAACTTCTGTTTCGACCGCAAAACCTTTCAGGGGAGCATTTGCACCCGTTTGGCACCATTTTTGAGTGAATTGTCGAAAGTCCGATTTTTGATGAAATTGTGACCCCGGGGCTTACGGATTTTTTCAAAAACAAAATTTCTGCCGGTTAAGTTGTCAAGGGCTGATTTCTTGTCCTTTGATAAAAAGACTTCTGTTTCGACATTTAAAACGTTTCAGGGGAGCATTTGCAACCGTTTGGCACAATTTTTGAGTGAATTGCCGAAAGTCAGATTTTTGATGAAATTGTGACCGCGGGGCTTAGGGATTTTATAAAAAAAAAAAAATTCTACCGGTTAACTTGTCGTTGGCTAATTTCTTGTCCTGTGATAAAAAAACTTTTGTTTCGACCGCCAAACCTTTCAGGGTAGCATTTGCACCCGTTTGGCACCATTTTTGAGTGAATTGCCGAAAGTCAGATTTTTGATGAAATTGTGACCCTGGGGCTTAGGGATTTTTTCAAAAAAAAATATTCTGCCGTTTAAGTTGTCGACGGCTGATTTCTTTTCCTGTGATAAAAAGCCTTCTGTTTCGACCGCCAAACCTTTCAGGGGAGCATTTGCAACCGTTTAGCTCCATTTTTGAGTGAATTGCCGAAAGTCAGGTTTTTGATGAAATTGTGACCCCGGGGCTTACGGATTTTTTCAATAGAAAAATTCTGCCTCTTAAGTTGTCGATGGCTGATTTCTTGTCCTGTGATAAAAAAACTTCTGTTTTGACCGCCAAACCTTTCAGGGGAGCATTTGCACCCGTTTGGCACCATTTTTGAGTGAATTGCCGAAAGTCAGATTTTTGATGAAATAGTGACCCCGGGGCTTACGGATTTTTTCAAAAAAAAATTATGCCGGTTAAGTTGTCGAGGGCTGATTTCTTGTCCTGTGATAAAAAGCCTTCTGTTTCGACCGCCAAACCTTTCAGGGGAGCATTTGCAACCGTTTAGCTCCATTTTTGAGTGAATACCCGAAAGTCCGATTTTTTATGAAATTGTGACCCCGGGGCTTACGGATTTTTTCAAAAAAAAATTCTGCCTGTTAAGTTGTCGAAGGCTGATTTCTTGTCCTGTGATAAAAAGCCTTCTGTTTCGACCGCCAAACCTTTCAGGGGAGCATTTGCAACCGTTTAGCTCCATTTTTGATTGAATTGTCGAAAGTCAGATTTTTGATGAAATTGTGACCCCGGGGTTAGGGATTTTTTTAAAAAATAAAATTCTGCCGGTTACGTTGTCGAGGGCTCATGTCTTGTCCTGTGATAAAAAGCCTTCTGTTTCGACCGCCAAACCTTTCAGGGCAGCATTTGCAACCGTTTAGCTCCATTTTTGAGTGAATACCCGAAAGTCCGATTTTTTATGAAATTGTGACCCCGGGGCTTACGGATTTTTTCAAAAAAAAATTCTGCCTGTTAAGTTGTCGAAGGCTGATTTCTTGTCCTGTGATAAAAAGCCTTCTGTTTCGACCGCCAAACCTTTCAGGGGAGCATTTGCAACCGTTTAGCTCCATTTTTGAGTGAATACCCGAAAGTCCGATTTTTTATGAAATTGTGACCCCGGGGCTTACGGATTTTTTCAAAAAAAAATTCTGCCTGTTAAGTTGTCGAAGGCTGATTTCTTGTCCTGTGATAAAAAGCCTTCTGTTTCGACCGCCAAACCTTTCAGGGGAGCATTTGCAACCGTTTAGCTCCATTTTTGAGTGAATTGCCGAAAGTCAGATTTTTGATGAAATTGTGACCCCGGGGTTAGGGATTTTTTTAAAAAATAAAATTCTGCCGGTTACGTTGTCGAGGGCTCATGTCTTGTCCTGTGATAAAAAGCCTTCTGTTTCGACCGCCAAACCTTTCAGGGCAGCATTTGCAACCGTTTAGCTCCATTTTTGAGTGAATTGTCGAAAGTCAGATTTTTGATGAAATTGTGACCCCGGGGTTAGGGATTTTTTTAAAAAATAAAATTCTGCCGGTTAAGTTGTCGAGGGCTGATGTCTTGTCCTGTGATAAAAAGCCTTCTGTTTCAACCGCCAAACCTTTCAGGGCAGCATTTGCAACCGTTTAGCTCCATTTTTGAGTGAATTGTCGAAAGTCAGATTTTTGATGAAATTGTGACCCCGTGGCTTACGGATTTTTTCAAAAAAAAATTCTGCCGGTTAAGTTGTCGAAGGCTGATTTCTTGTCCTGGGATAAAAAGCCTTCTGTTTAGACCGCCAAACCTTTCAGGGGAGCATTTGCACCCGTTTGGCACCATTTTTGAGTGAATTCCCGAAAATCCGATTTTTGATGAAATTGTGACCCCGGGGCTTACGGATTTTTTCAAAAAAAAAAATTCTGCCGGTTAAGTTGTCGAGGGCTGATTTTTTATCCTGTGATAAAAAAGCTTTCTGTTTCGACCGCCAAACCTTTCAGGGGAGTATTTCCAACGGTTCGGCACCATTTTTAAGTGAATTGCCGAAAGTCAGATTTTTGATGAAATTGTGACACCGGGGTTTACGGATTTTTTCAAAAAAAAAATTCTACCTGTTAAGTTATTGATGGCTGATTTCTTGTCGTGTGATAAAAAAACTTCTGTTTCGACCGCAAAACCTTTCAGGGGAGCATTTGCACCCGTTTGGCACCATTTTTGAGTGAATTGTCGAAAGTCCGATTTTTGATGAAATTGTGACCCCGGGGCTTACGGATTTTTTCAAAAAAAAAATTTCTGCCGGTTAAGTTGTCAAGGGCTGATTTCTTGTCCTTTGATAAAAAGACTTCTGTTTCGACATTTAAAACGTTTCAGGGGAGCATTTGCAACCGTTTGGCACAATTTTTGAGTGAATTGCCGAAAGTCAGATTTTTGATGAAATTGTGACCCTGGGGCTTAGGGATTTTTTCAAAAAAAAAAATTCTGCCGTTTAAGTTGTCGACGGCTGATTTCTTTTCCTGTGATAAAAAGCCTTCTGTTTCGACCGCCAAACCTTTCAGGGGAGCATTTGCAACCGTTTAGCTCCATTTTTGAGTGAATTGCCGAAAGTCAGATTTTTGATGAAATAGTGACCCCGGGGCTTACGGATTTTTTCAAAAAAAGATTCTGCCTGTTAAGTTGTCGAAGGCTGATTTCTTGTCCTGTGATAAAAAGCCTTCTGTTTCGACCGCCAAACCTTTCAGGGGAGCATTTGCAACCGTTTAGCTCCATTTTTGAGTGAATTGCCGAAAGTCAGATTTTTCATGAAATTGTGACCCCGGGGTTAGGGATTTTTTTAAAAAATAAAATTCTGCCGGTTAAGTTGTCGAGGGCTCATGTCTTGTCCTGTGATAAAAAGCCTTCTGTTTCGACCGCCAAAACTTCCAGGGCAGCATTTGCAACCGTTTAGCTCCATTTTTGAGTGAATTGTCGAAAGTCAGATTTTTGATGAAATTGTGACCCCGTGGCTTACGGATTTTTTCAAAAAAAAAATTCTGCCGGTTAAGTTGTCGAAGGCTGATTTCTTGTCCTGGGATAAAAAGCCTTCTGTTTAGACCGCCAAACCTTTCAGGGGAGCATTTGCACCCGTTTGGCACCATTTTTGAGTGAATTCCCGAAAATCCGATTTTTGATGAAATTGTGACCCCGGGGCTTACGGATTTTTTCAAAAAAAAAAATTCTGCCGGTTAAGTTGTCGAGGGCTGATTTTTTATCCTGTGATAAAAAAGCTTTCTGTTTCGACCGCCAAACCTTTCAGGGGAGTATTTCCAACCGTTCGGCACCATTTTTGAGTGAATTGCCGAAAGTCAGATTTTTGATGAAATTGTGACACCGGGGTTTACGGATTTTTTCAAAAAAAAAATTCTACCTGTTAAGTTATTGATGGCTGATTTCTTGTCGTGTGATAAAAAAACTTCTGTTTCGACCGCAAAACCTTTCAGGGGAGCATTTGCACCCGTTTGGCACCATTTTTGAGTGAATTGCCGAAAGTCAGATTTTTGATGAAATTGTGACACCGGGGTTTACGGATTTTTTCAAAAAAAAAATTCTACCTGTTAAGTTATTGATGGCTGATTTCTTGTCGTGTGATAAAAAAACTTCTGTTTCGACCGCAAAACCTTTCAGGGGAGCATTTGCACCCGTTTGGCACCATTTTTGAGTGAATTGTCGAAAGTCCGATTTTTGATGAAATTGTGACCCCGGGGCTTACGGATTTTTTCAAAAACAAAATTTCTGCCGGTTAAGTTGTCAAGGGCTGATTTCTTGTCCTTTGATAAAAAGACTTCTGTTTCGACATTTAAAACGTTTCAGGGGAGCATTTGCAACCGTTTGGCACAATTTTTGAGTGAATTGCCGAAAGTCAGATTTTTGATGAAATTGTGACCCTGGGGCTTAGGGATTTTTTCAAAAAAAAAAATTCTGCCGTTTAAGTTGTCGACGGCTGATTTCTTTTCCTGTGATAAAAAGCCTTCTGTTTCGACCGCCAAACCTTTCAGGGGAGCATTTGCAACCGTTTAGCTCCATTTTTGAGTGAATTGCCGAAAGTCAGATTTTTGATGAAATTGTGACCCCGGGGCTTACGGATTTTTTCAATAGAAAAATTCTGCCTCTTAAGTTGTCGATGGCTGATTTCTTGTCCTGTGATAAAAAAACTTCTGTTTTGACCGCCAAACCTTTCAGGGGAGCATTTGCAACCGTTTAGCTCCGTTTTTGAGTGAATTGCCGAAAGTCAGATTTTTCATGAAATTGTGACCCCGGGGTTAGGGATTTTTTTAAAAAATAAAATTCTGCCGGTTAAGTTGTCGAGGGCTCATGTCTTGTCCTGTGATAAAAAGCCTTCTGTTTCGACCGCCAAAACTTTCAGGGCAGCATTTGCAACCGTTTAGCTCCATTTTTGAGTGAATTGTCGAAAGTCAGATTTTTGATGAAATTGTGACCCCGGGGTTAGGGATTTTTTTAAAAAATAAAATTCTGCCGGTTAAGTTGTCGAGGGCTGATGTCTTGTCCTGTGATAAAAAGCCTTCTGTTTCAACCGCCAAACCTTTCAGGGCAGCATTTGCAACCGTTTAGCTCCATTTTTGAGTGAATTCCCGAAAATCCAATTTTTGATGAAATTGTGACCCCGGGGCTTACGGATTTTTTCAAAAAAAAAATTTCTGCCGGTTAAGTTGTCGAGGGCTGATTTTTTATCCTGTGATAAAAAAGCTTTCTGTTTCGACCGCCAAACCTTTCAGGGGAGCATTTCCAACCGTTTGGCACCATTTTTGAGTGAATTGCCGAAAGTCAGATTTTTGATGAAATAGTGACCCCGGGGCTTACGGATTTTTTCAAAAAAAAATTCTGCCGGTTAAGTTGTCGAGGGCTGATTTCTTGTCCTGTGATAAAAAGCCTTCTGTTTCGAC
Source organism: Podarcis filfolensis (assembly GCF_964270895.1). Classification (NCBI taxonomy): domain Eukaryota; kingdom Metazoa; phylum Chordata; class Lepidosauria; order Squamata; family Lacertidae; genus Podarcis; species Podarcis filfolensis. The sequence goes on from NW_028149474.1 coordinate 103,435, forward strand.
CGCCAAACCTTTCAGGGGAGCATTTGCAACCGTTTGGCACCATTTTTGAGTGAATACCCGAAAGTCCGATTTTTTATGAAATTGTGACCCCGGGGCTTACGGATTTTTTCAAAAAAAAATTCTGCCTGTTAAGTTGTCGAAGGCTGATTTCTTGTCCTGTGATAAAAAGCCTTCTGTTTCGACCGCCAAACCTTTCAGGGGAGCATTTGCAACCGTTTAGCTCCATTTTTGAGTGAATTGCCGAAAGTCAGATTTTTGATGAAATTGTGACCCCGGGGTTAGGGATTTTTTTAAAAAATAAAATTCTGCCGGTTACGTTGTCGAGGGCTCATGTCTTGTCCTGTGATAAAAAGCCTTCTGTTTCGACCGCCAAACCTTTCAGGGCAGCATTTGCAACCGTTTAGCTCCATTTTTGAGTGAATTGTCGAAAGTCAGATTTTTGATGAAATTGTGACCCCGGGGTTAGGGATTTTTTTAAAAAATAAAATTCTGCCGGTTAAGTTGTCGAGGGCTGATGTCTTGTCCTGTGATAAAAAGCCTTCTGTTTCAACCGCCAAACCTTTCAGGGCAGCATTTGCAACCGTTTAGCTCCATTTTTGAGTGAATTGTCGAAAGTCAGATTTTTGATGAAATTGTGACCCCGTGGCTTACGGATTTTTTCAAAAAAAAAATTCTGCCGGTTAAGTTGTCGAAGGCTGATTTCTTGTCCTGGGATAAAAAGCCTTCTGTTTAGACCGCCAAACCTTTCAGGGGAGCATTTGCACCCGTTTGGCACCATTTTTGAGTGAATTCCCGAAAATCCGATTTTTGATGAAATTGTGACCCCGGGGCTTACGGATTTTTTCAAAAAAAAAAATTCTGCCGGTTAAGTTGTCGAGGGCTGATTTTTTATCCTGTGATAAAAAAGCTTTCTGTTTCGACCGCCAAACCTTTCAGGGGAGCATTTCCAACCGTTCGGCACCATTTTTGAGTGAATTGCCGAAAGTCAGATTTTTGATGAAATTGTGACACCGGGGTTTACGGATTTTTTCAAAAAAAAAATTCTACCTGTTAAGTTATTGATGGCTGATTTCTTGTCGTGTGATAAAAAAACTTCTGTTTCGACCGCAAAACCTTTCAGGGGAGCATTTGCACCCGTTTGGCACCATTTTTGAGTGAATTGTCGGAAGTCCGATTTTTGATGAAATTGTGACCCCGGGGCTTACGGATTTTTTCAAAAACAAAATTTCTGCCGGTTAAGTTGTCAAGGGCTGATTTCTTGTCCTTTGATAAAAAGACTTCTGTTTCGACATTTAAAACGTTTCAGGGGAGCATTTGCAACCGTTTGGCACAATTTTTGAGTGAATTGCCGAAAGTCAGATTTTTGATGAAATTGTGACCCTGGGGCTTAGGGATTTTTTCAAAAAAAAAATTCTGCCGTTTAAGTTGTCGACGGCTGATTTCTTTTCCTGTGATAAAAAGCCTTCTGTTTCGACCGCCAAACCTTTCAGGGGAGCATTTGCAACCGTTTAGCTCCATTTTTGAGTGAATTGCCGAAAGTCAGATTTTTGATGAAATTGTGACCCCGGGGTTAGGGATTTTTTTAAAAAATAAAATTCTGCCGGTTACGTTGTCGAGGGCTCATGTCTTGTCCTGTGATAAAAAGCCTTCTGTTTCGACCGCCAAACCTTTCAGGGCAGCATTTGCAACCGTTTAGCTCCATTTTTGAGTGAATTGTCGAAAGTCAGATTTTTGATGAAATTGTGACCCCGGGGTTAGGGATTTTTTTAAAAAATAAAATTCTGCCGGTTAAGTTGTCGAGGGCTGATGTCTTGTCCTGTGATAAAAAGCCTTCTGTTTCAACCGCCAAACCTTTCAGGGCAGCATTTGCAACCGTTTAGCTCCATTTTTGAGTGAATTGTCGAAAGTCAGATTTTTGATGAAATTGTGACCCCGTGGCTTACGGATTTTTTCAAAAAAAAAATTCTGCCGGTTAAGTTGTCGAAGGCTGATTTCTTGTCCTGGGATAAAAAGCCTTCTGTTTAGACCGCCAAACCTTTCAGGGGAGCATTTGCACCCGTTTGGCACCATTTTTGAGTGAATTCCCGAAAATCCGATTTTTGATGAAATTGTGACCCCGGGGCTTACGGATTTTTTCAAAAAAAAAAATTCTGCCGGTTAAGTTGTCGAGGGCTGATTTTTTATCCTGTGATAAAAAAGCTTTCTGTTTCGACCGCCAAACCTTTCAGGGGAGCATTTCCAACCGTTCGGCACCATTTTTGAGTGAATTGCCGAAAGTCAGATTTTTGATGAAATTGTGACACCGGGGTTTACGGATTTTTTCAAAAAAAAAATTCTACCTGTTAAGTTATTGATGGCTGATTTCTTGTCGTGTGATAAAAAAACTTCTGTTTCGACCGCAAAACCTTTCAGGGGAGCATTTGCACCCGTTTGGCACCATTTTTGAGTGAATTGTCGAAAGTCCGATTTTTGATGAAATTGTGACCCCGGGGCTTACGGATTTTTTTCAAAAACAAAATTTCTGCCGGTTAAGTTGTCAAGCGCTGATTTCTTGTCCTTTGATAAAAAGACTTCTGTTTCGACATTTAAAACGTTTCAGGGGAGCATTTGCAACCGTTTGGCACAATTTTTGAGTGAATTGCCGAAAGTCAGATTTTTGATGAAATTGTGACCCTGGGGCTTAGGGATTTTTTCAAAAAAAAAATTCTGCCGTTTAAGTTGTCGACGGCTGATTTCTTTTCCTGTGATAAAAAGCCTTCTGTTTCGACCGCCAAACCTTTCAGGGGAGCATTTGCAACCGTTTAGCTCCATTTTTGAGTGAATTGCCGAAAGTCAGATTTTTGATGAAATTGTGACCCCGGGGCTTACGGATTTTTTCAAAAAAAAAATTCTGCCGGTTAAGTTGTCGAGGGCTGATTTCTTTTCCGGTGATAAAAAAGCTTTCTGTTTCGACCGCCAAACCTTTCAATGGAGCATTTGCAACCGTTTAGCTCCATTTTTGAGTGAATTGTCGAAAGTCAGATTTTTGATGAAATTGTGACCCCAAGGCTTACGGATTTTTTCAAAAAAAATATTCTGCCTGTTAAATTGTCGATGGCTGATTTCTTGTCCTGTGATAAAAAAACTTCTGTTTCGACCGCCAAACCTTTCAGGGGAGCATTTGAACCCGTTTGGCACCATTTTTGAGTGAATTCCCGAAAGTCCGATTTTTGATGAAATTGTGACCCCGGGGCTTACGGATTTTTTCAAAAAAATCTTTTTCTGCCGCTTAAGTTGTCGACGGCTGATTTCTTTTCCTGTGATAAAAAAGCTTTCTGTTTCGACCGCCAAACCTTTCAGGGGAGCATTTGCAACCGTTTAGCTCCATTTTTGAGTGAATTGTCGAAAGTCAGATTTTTGATGAAATAGTGACCCCGGGGTTCACGGATTTTTTCAAAAAAAAATTCTGCCTGTTAAGTTGTCGAGGGCTGATTTCTTGTCCTGTGATAAAAAAACTTCTGTTTCGACCGCCAAACCTTTCAGGGGAGCATTTGCAACCGTTTAGTTCCATTTTTGAGTGAATTGTCGAAAGTCAGATTTTTGATGAAATTGTGACCCCGGGGCTTACGGATTTTTTCAAAAAAAAAATTCTACCGGTTAAGTTGTCGAGGGCTGATTTCTTGTCCTGTGATAAAAGGGAGCATTTGCAACCCTTTGGCACCATTTTTGAGTGAATTGCCGAAAGTCAGATTTTTGATGAAATTGTGACCCCGGGGCTTACGGATTTTTTTTTAAAAAAAATTCTGCCGGTTAAGTTGTCGAGGGCTGATTTCTTTTCCTGTGATAAAAAACTTCTGTTTCTACCGCCAAACCTTTCAGGGGAGCATTTGCAACCGTTTAGCTCCATTTTTGAGTGAATTGCCGAAAGTCAGATTTTTGATGAAATTGTGACCCCGGGGCTTACGGATTTTTTCAAAAAAAAAATTCTGCCGGTTAAGTTGTCGAGGGCTGATTTCTTGTCCGGTGATAAAAAGCCTTCTGTTTCGACCGCCAAACCTTTCAGGGGAGCATTTGCACCCGTTTGGCACCATTTTTGAGTGAATTGTCGAAAGTCCGATTTTTGATGAAATTGTGACACCGGGGTTTACGGATTCATTCAAAAAAAAAAATTCTACCTGTTAAGTTATTGATGGCTGATTTCTTGTCGTGTGATAAAAAAACTTCTGTTTCGACCGCAAAACCTTTCAGGGGAGCATTTGCACCCGTTTGGCACCATTTTTGAGTGAATTGTCGAAAGTCCGATTTTTGATGAAATTGTGACCCCGGCGCTTTGGGATTTTTTCAAAAAAATCTTTTTCTGCCGGTTATGTTGTCGACGGGTGATTTCTTTTCCTGTGATAAAAAAGCTTTCTGTTTCGACCGCCAAACCTTTCAGGGGAGCATTTGCAACCGTTTGGCACCATTTTTGAGTGAATTGCCGAAAGTCAGATTTTTGATGAAATAGTGATCCCGGGGCTTACGGATTTTTTCAAAAAAAAATGCTGCCGGTTAAGTTGTCGAGGGCTGATTTCTTGTCCTGTGATAAAAAGCCTTCTGTTTCGACCGCCAAACCTTTCAGGGGAGCATTTGCAGCCGTTTAGCTCCATTTTTGAGTGAATACCCGAAAGTCCGATTTTTTATGAAATTGTGACCCCGGGGTTTACGGATTTTTTCAAAAAAAAAATTCTACCGGTTAAGTTGTCGAGGGCTGATTTCTTGTCCTGTGATAAAAAAACTTCTGTTTCGACCGCCAAACCTTTCAGGGGAGCATTTGCAACCGTTTAGCTCCATTTTTGAGTGAATTGTCGAAAGTCAGATTTTTGATGAAATTGTGACCCCGGGGTTAGGGATTTTTTTAAAAAATAAAATTCTGCCGGTTAAGTTGTCGAGGGCTGATTTCTTGTCCTGTGATAAAAAGACTTCTGTTTCGACCGCCAAACCCTTCAGGGGAGCATTTGCAACCCTTTGGCACCATTTTTGAGTGAATTGCCGAAAGTCAGATTTTTGATGAAATTGTGACCCCGGGGCTTACGGATTTTTTCAAAAAAAAAAAAATTCTGCCGGTTAACTTGTCGATGGCTGATTTCTTGTCCTGTGATAAAAAAACTTCTGTTTCGACCGCCAAACCCTTCAGGGGAGCATTTGAACCCGTTTGTCACCATTTTTGAGTGAATTCCCGAAAGTGCGATTTTTGATGAAATTGTGACCCCGGAGCTTAGGGATTTTTTCAAAAAAATCTTTTTCTGCCGCTTAAGTTGTCGACGGCTGATTTCTTTTCCTGTGATAAAAAAGCTTTCTGTTTCGACCGCCAAACCTTTCAGGGGAGCATTTGCAACCGTTTGGCACCATTTTTGAGTGAATTCCCGAAAGTCCGATTTTTGATGAAATTGTGATCCTGGGGCTTACGGATTTTTTTAAAAAAAAAAATTCTGCCGGTTAAGTTGTCGAAGGCTGATTTCTTGTCCTGTGATAAAAAGCCTTCTGTTTCGACCGCCAAACCTTTCAGGGGAGCATTTGCACCCGTTTGGCACTATTTTTGAGTGAATTCCCGAAAATCCGATTTTTGATGAAATTGTGACCCCGGGGCTTACGGATTTTTTCAAAAAAAAAATTCTACCTGTTAAGTTATTGATGGCTGATTTCTTGTCGTGTGATAAAAAAACTTCTGTTTCGACCGCAAAACCTTTCAGGGGAGCATTTGCACCCGTTTGGCACCATTTTTGAGTGAATTGTCGAAAGTCAGATTTTTGATGAAATTGTGACCCCGGCGCTTTGGGATTTTTTCAAAAAAATCTTTTTCTGCCGGTTATGTTGTCGACGGGTGATTTCTTTTCCTGTGATAAAAAAGCTTTCTGTTTCGACCGCCAAACCTTTCAGGGGAGCATTTGCAACCGTTTGGCACCATTTTTGAGTGAATTGCCGAAAGTCAGATTTTTGATGAAATAGTGATCCCGGGGCTTACGGATTTTTTCAAAAAAAAATGCTGCCGGTTAAGTTGTCGAGGGCTGATTTCTTGTCCTGTGATAAAAAGCCTTCTGTTTCGACCGCCAAACCTTTCAGGGGAGCATTTGCAGCCGTTTAGCTCCATTTTTGAGTGAATACCCGAAAGTCCGATTTTTTATGAAATTGTGACCCCGGGGTTTACGGATTTTTTCAAAAAAAAAATTCTACCGGTTAAGTTGTCGAGGGCTGATTTCTTGTCCTGTGATAAAAAAACTTCTGTTTCGACCGCCAAACCTTTCAGGGGAGCATTTGCAACCGTTTAGCTCCATTTTTGAGTGAATTGTCGAAAGTCAGATTTTTGATGAAATTGTGACCCCGGGGTTAGGGATTTTTTTAAAAAATAAAATTCTGCCGGTTAAGTTGTCGAGGGCTGATTTCTTGTCCTGTGATAAAAAGACTTCTGTTTCGACCGCCAAACCCTTCAGGGGAGCATTTGCAACCCTTTGGCACCATTTTTGAGTGAATTGCCGAAAGTCAGATTTTTGATGAAATTGTGACCCCGGGGCTTACGGATTTTTTCAAAAAAAAAAAAATTCTGCCGGTTAACTTGTCGATGGCTGATTTCTTGTCCTGTGATAAAAAAACTTCTGTTTCGACCGCCAAACCCTTCAGGGGAGCATTTGAACCCGTTTGTCACCATTTTTGAGTGAATTCCCGAAAGTGCGATTTTTGATGAAATTGTGACCCCGGAGCTTAGGGATTTTTTCAAAAAAATCTTTTTCTGCCGCTTAAGTTGTCGACGGCTGATTTCTTTTCCTGTGATAAAAAAGCTTTCTGTTTCGACCGCCAAACCTTTCAGGGGAGCATTTGCAACCGTTTGGCACCATTTTTGAGTGAATTCCCGAAAGTCCGATTTTTGATGAAATTGTGATCCTGGGGCTTACGGATTTTTTTTAAAAAAAAAATTCTGCCGGTTAAGTTGTCGAAGGCTGATTTCTTGTCCTGTGATAAAAAGCCTTCTGTTTCGACCGCCAAACCTTTCAGGGGAGCATTTGCACCCGTTTGGCACTATTTTTGAGTGAATTCCCGAAAATCCGATTTTTGATGAAATTGTGACCCCGGCGCTTTGGGATTTTTTCAAAAAAATCTTTTTCTGCCGGTTATGTTGTCGACGGGTGATTTCTTTTCCTGTGATAAAAAAGCTATCTGTTTCGACCGCCAAACCTTTCAGGGGAGCATTTGCAACCGTTTGGCACCATTTTTGAGTGAATTGCTGAAAGTCAGATTTTTGATGAAATTGCGACCCCGGGGCTTACGGATTTTTTCAAAAAAAAAATTCTGCCGGTTAAGTTGTCGAGGGCTGATTTCTTGTCCTGTGATAAAAAGCCTTCTGTTTCGACCGCCAAACGTTTCAGGGGAGCATTTGCAACCGTTTAGCTCCATTTTTGAGTGAATTGTCGAAAGTCAGATTTTTGATGAAATTGTGACCCCGGGGCTTAGGGATTTTTTCAAAAAAATCTTTTTCTGCCGCTTAAGTTGTCGACGGCTGATTTCTTTTCCTGTGATAAAAAAGCTTTCTGTTTCGACCGCCAAACCTTTCAGGGGAGCATTTGCAACCGTTTGGCACCATTTTTGAGTGAATTCCCGAAAGTCCGATTTTTGATGAAATTGTGACCCTGGGGCTTACGGATTTTTTCCAAAAAAAAAATTTCTGCCGGTTAAGTTGTCGAAGGCTGATTTCTTGTCCTGTGATAGAAAGCCTTCTGTTTCGACCGCCAAACCTTTCTGGGGAGCATTTGAACCCGTTTGGCACCATTTTTGAGTGAATTCCCGAAAATCCGATTTTTGATGAAATTGTGACCCCGGGGCTTACGGATTTTTTCAAAAAAAAAATTTCTGCCGGTTAAGTTGTCGAGGGCTGATTTTTTATCCTGTGATAAAAAAGCTTTCTGTTTCGACCGCCAAACCTTTCAGGGGAGCATTTCCAACCGTTCGGCACCATTTTTGAGTGAATTGCCGAAAGTCAGATTTTTGATGAAATTGTGACACCGGGGTTTACGGATTTTTTCAAAAAAAAAATTCTACCTGTTAAGTTATTGATGGCTGATTTCTTGTCGTGTGATAAAAAAACTTCTGTTTCGACCGCAAAACCTTTCAGGGGAGCATTTGCACCCGTTTGGCACCATTTTTGAGTGAATTGTCGAAAGTCAGATTTTTGATGAAATTGTGACCCCGGCGCTTTGGGATTTTTTCAAAAAAATCTTTTTCTGCCGGTTATGTTGTCGACGGGTGATTTCTTTTCCTGTGATAAAAAAGCTTTCTGTTTCGACCGCCAAACCTTTCAGGGGAGCATTTGCAACCGTTTGGCAACCATTTTTGAGTGAATTGCCGAAAGTCAGATTTTTGATGAAATTGCGACCCCGGGGCTTACGGATTTTTTCAAAAAAAAAATTCTGCTGGTTAAGTTGTCGAGGGCTGATTTCTTGTCCTGTGATAAAAAGCCTTCTGTTTCGACCGCCAAACCTTTCAGGGGAGCATTTGCACCCGTTTGGCACTATTTTTGAGTGAATTCCCGAAAATCCGATTTTTGATGAAATTGTGACCCCGGGGCTTACGGATTTTTTTTTAAAAAAAATTTCTGCCGGTTAAGTTGTCGAGGGCTGATTTTTTATCCTGTGATAAAAAAGCTTTCTGTTTCGACCGCCAAACCTTTCAGGGGAGCATTTCCAACCGTTCGGCACCATTTTTGAGTGAATTGCCGAAAGTCAGATTTTTGATGAAATTGTGACACCGGGGTTTACGGATTTTTTCAAAAAAAAAATTCTACCTGTTAAGTTATTGATGGCTGATTTCTTGTCGTGTGATAAAAAAACTTCTGTTTCGACCGCAAAACCTTTCAGGGGAGCATTTGCACCCGTTTGGCACCATTTTTGAGTGAATTGTCGAAAGTCAGATTTTTGATGAAATTGTGACCCCGGCGCTTTGGGATTTTTTCAAAAAAATCTTTTTCTGCCGGTTATGTTGTCGACGGGTGATTTCTTTTCCTGTGATAAAAAAGCTATCTCTTTCGACCGCCAAACCTTTCAGGGGAGCATTTGCAACCGTTTGGCACCATTTTTGAGTGAATTGCTGAAAGTCAGATTTTTGATGAAATTGCGACCCCGGGGCTTACGGATTTTTTCAAAAAAAAAATTCTGCCGGTTAAGTTGTCGAGGGCTGATTTCTTGTCCTGTGATAAAAAGCCTTCTGTTTCGACCGCCAAACCTTTCAGGGGAGCATTTGCAGCCGTTTAGCTCCATTTTTGAGTGAATACCCGAAAGTCCGATTTTTTATGAAATTGTGACCCCGGGGCTTACGGATTTTTTCAAAAAAAAATTGTGCCTGTTAAGTTGTCGAAGATTGATTTCTTGTCCTGTGATAAAAAGACTTCTGTTTCGACAGCCAAACGTGTCAGGGGACCTTTGGCAACCATTTGGCACCATTTTTGAGTGAATTGCCGAAAGTTAGATTTTTGATGAAATTGTGACCCCGGGGCTTAGGGATTTTTTCAAAAAAATCTTTTTCTGCCGCTTAAGTTGTCGACGGCTGATTTCTTTTCCTGTGATAAAAAAGCTTTCTGTTTCGACCGCCAAACCTTTCAGGGGAGCATTTGCAACCGTTTGGCACCATTTTTGAGTGAATTCCCGAAAGTCCGATTTTTGATGAAATTGTGACCCTGGGGCTTACGGATTTTTTCAAAAAAAAAATTTCTGCCGGTTAAGTTGTCGAAGGCTGATTTCTTGTCCTGTGATAGAAAGCCTTCTGTTTCGACCGCCAAACCTTTCTGGGGAGCATTTGAACCCGTTTGGCACCATTTTTGAGTGAATTCCCGAAAATCCGATTTTTGATGAAATTGTGACCCCGGGGCTTACGGATTTTTTCAAAAAAAAAATTTCTGCCGGTTAAGTTGTCGAGGGCTGATTTTTTATCCTGTGATAAAAAAGCTTTCTGTTTCGACCGCCAAACCTTTCAGGGGAGCATTTCCAACCGTTCGGCACCATTTTTGAGTGAATTGCCGAAAGTCAGATTTTTGATGAAATTGTGACACCGGGGTTTACGGATTTTTTCAAAAAAAAAATTCTACCTGTTAAGTTATTGATGGCTGATTTCTTGTCGTGTGATAAAAAAACTTCTGTTTCGACCGCAAAACCTTTCAGGGGAGCATTTGCACCCGTTTGGCACCATTTTTGAGTGAATTGTCGAAAGTCAGATTTTTGATGAAATTGTGACCCCGGCGCTTTGGGATTTTTTCAAAAAAATCTTTTTCTGCCGGTTATGTTGTCGACGGGTGATTTCTTTTCCTGTGATAAAAAAGCTTTCTGTTTCGACCGCCAAACCTTTCAGGGGAGCATTTGCAACCGTTTAGCTCCATTTTTGAGTGAATTGTCGAAAGTCAGATTTTTGATGAAATTGTGACCCCGGGGCTTACGGATTTTTTCAAAAAAAAATTGTGCCTGTTAAGTTGTCGAAGGCTGATTTCTTGTCCTGTGATAAAAAGACTTCTGTTTCGACAGCCAAACGTGTCAGGGGACCTTTGGCAACCATTTGGCACCATTTTTGAGTGAATTGCCGAAAGTGCGATTTTTGATGAAATTGTGACCCCGGGGCTTAGGGACTTTATAAAAAAAAAAATTTCTGCCGGTTAACTTGTCGATGGCTGATTTCTTGTCCTGTGATAAAAAAACTTCTGTTTCGACCGCCAAACCTTTCAGGGGAGCATTTGCACCCGTTTGGCACCATTTTTGAATGAATTGCCGACAGTCAGATTTTTGATGAAATTGTGACCCCGGGGCTTACGGATTTTTTCAAAAACAAAATTTCTGCCGGTTAAGTTGTCAAGGGCTGATTTCTTGTCCTTTGATAAAAAGACTTCTGTTTCGACATTCAAAACGTTTCAGGGGAGCATTTGCAACCGTTTGGCACAATTTTTGAGTGAATTGCCGAAAGTGCGATTTTTGATGAAATTGTGACCCCGGGGCTTAGGGACTTTATAAAAAAAAAAAATTCTTCCGGTTAACTTGTCGTTGGCTGATTTCTTGTCCTGTGATAAAAAAACTTATGTTTCGACCGCCAAACCTTTCAGGGTAGCATTTGCACCCGTTTGGCACCATTTTTGAGTGAATTGCCGAAAGTCAGATTTTTGATGAAATTGTGACCCCGGGGCTTAGGGATTTTTTCAAAAAAAATAATTCTGCCGGTTAAGTTGTCTACGGCTGATTTCTTTTCCTGTGATAAAAAAGCTTTCTGTTTCGACCGCCAAACCTTTCAGGGGAGCATTTGCAACCGTTTGGCACCATTTTTGAGTGAATTGCCGAAAGTCAGATTTTTGATGAAATTGTGACCCCGGGGCTTACGGATTTTTTTAAAAAAGAAATTCTGCCGGTTATGTTGTCGAGGGCTGATTTCTTGTCGTGTGATAAAAAAACTTCTGTTTCGACCGCAAAACCTTTCAGGGGAGCATTTGCACCCGTTTGGCACCATTTTTGAGTGAATTGTCGAAAGTCCGATTTTTGATGAAATTGTGACCCCGGCGCTTTGGGATTTTTTCAAAAAAATCTTTTTCTGCCGGTTATGTTGTCGACGGGTGATTTCTATTCCTGTGATAAAAAAGCTTTCTGTTTCGACCGCCAAACCTTTCAGGGGAGCATTTGCAACCGTTTAGCTCCATTTTTGAGTGAATTGTCGAAAGTCAGATTTTTGATGAAATTGTGACCCTGGGGCTTACGGATTTTTTCAAAAAAAAAATTCTGCCTGTTAAGTTGTCGAGGGCTGATTTCTTGTCCTGTGATAAAAAGACTTCTGTTTCGACCGCCAAACCTTTCAGGGGAGCATTTGCAACCGTTTAGCTCCATTTTTGAGTGAATTGCCGAAAGTCAGATTTTTGATGAAATTGTGACCCCGGGGCTTACGGATTTTTTTTTAAAAAAAATTCTGCCGGTTAAGTTATCGAGGGCTGATTTCTTGTCCTGTGATAAAAAGCCTTCTGTTTCGACCGCCAAACCTTTCAGGGGAGCATTTGCAACCGTTTAGCTCCATTTTTGAGTGAATTGCCGAAAGTCAGATTTTTGATGAAATTGTGACCCCGGGGCTTAGGGATTTTTTCGAAAAAAAAAAAATTTCTGCCGTTTAACTTGTCGATGGCTGATTTCTTGTCCTGTGCTAAAAAAAATTCTGTTTTGACCGCCAAACCCTTCAGGGGAGCATTTTCACCCGTTTGGCACCATTTTTGAGTGAATTGCCGAAAGTCAGATTTTTCATGAAATTGTGACCCCGGGGCTTAGGGATTTTTTCAAAAAAAAAAATTCTGCCGGTTAAGTTGTCGACGGCTGATTTCTTTTCCTGTGATAAAAAAGCTTTCTGTTTCGACCGCCAAAACTTTCATGGGAGCATTTGCAACCGTTTGGCTCCATTTTTGAGTGAATTGCCGAAAGTCAGATTTTTGATGAAATTGTGACCCCGGGGCTTAGGGATTTTTTTAAAAATAAAATTCTGCCGGTTAAGTTGTCGAGGGCTGATTTCTTGTCCTGTGATAAAAAGCCTTCTGTTTCGACCGCCAAACCTTTCAGGGGAGCATTTGCAACCGTTTAGCTCCATTTTTGAGTGAATTGTCGAAAGTCAGATTTTTGATGAAATTGTGACCCCATGGCTTACGGATTTTTTTAAAAAAAAAATTCTGCCGGTTAAGTGCTCGAAGGCTGATTTCTTGTCCTGTGATAAAAAGCCTTCTGTTTCGACCGCCAAACCTTTCAGGGGAGCATTTGCACCCGTTTGTCACCATTTTTGAGTGAATTCCCGAAAATCCGATTTTTGATGAAATTGTGACCACGGGGCTTACGGATTTTTTCAAAAAGAATATTCTACCTGTTAAGTTATTGATGGCTGATTTCTTGTCGTGTGATAAAAAAACTTCTGTTTCGACCGGAAAACCTTTCATGGGAGCATTTGCACCCGTTTGGCACCATTTTTGAGTGAATTGTCGAAAGTCCGATTTTTGATGAAATTGTGACCCCGGCGCTTTGGGATTTTTTCAAAAAAATCTTTTTCTGCCGGTTAAGTTGTCGACGGGTGATTTCTTTTCCTGTGATAAAAAAGCTTTCTGTTTCGACCGCCAAACCTTTCAGGGGAGCATTTGCAACCGTTTGGCACCATTTTTGAGTGAATTGCCGAAAGTCAGATTTTTGATGAAATAGTGACCCCGGGGCTTACGGATTTTTTTAAAAAAAAATTCTGCCGGTTAAGTTGTCGAGGGCTGATTTCTTGTCCTGTGATAAAAAGCCTTCTGTTTCGACCGCCAAACCTTTCAGGGGAGCATTTGCAACCGTTTAGCTCCATTTTTGAGTGAATTGTCGAAAGTCAGATTTTTGATGAAGTTGTGACCCCGGGGCTTACGGATTTTTTCAAAAAAAAAATTCTACCGGTTAAGTTGTCGAGGGCTGATTTCTTGTCCTGTGATAAAAAGACTTCTGTTTCGACATCTAAACGTTTCAGGGGAGCATTTGCAACCCTTTGGCACCATTTTTGAGTGAATTGCCGAAAGTCAGATTTTTGATGAAATTGTGACCCTGGGGCTTACGGATTTTTTAAAAAAAAAAATTCTGCCGGTTAAGTTGTCGACGGCTGATTTCTTTTCCTGTGATAAAAAAGCTTTCTGTTTCGACCGCCAAACCTTTCAGGGGAGCATTTGCAACCGTTTAGCTCCATTTTTGAGTGAATTGTCGAAAGTCAGATTTTTGATGAAATTGTGACCCCGGGGCTTACGGATTTTTTCAAAAAAAAAATTCTGCCGGTTAAGTTGTCGAGGGCTGATTTCTTGTCCTGTGATAAAAAGCCTTCTGTTTCGACCGCCAAACCTTTCAGGCGAGCATTTGCAACTGTTTAGCTCCATTTTTGAGTGAATTGCCGAAAGTCAGATTTTTGATGAAATTGTGACCCCGGGGCTTACGGATTTTTTTAAAAAAAAAATTCTGCCGGTTAAGTTATCGAGGGCTGATTTCTTGTCCTGTGATAAAAAGCCTTCTGTTTCGACCGACAAACCTTTCAGGGGAGCATTTGCAACCGTTTAGCTCCATTTTTGAGTGAATTGCCGAAAGTCAGATTTTTGATGAAATTGTGACCCCGGGGTTAGGGATTTTTTTAAAAAATAAAATTCTGCCGGTTAAGTTGTCGAGGGCTGATGTCTTGTCCTGTGATAAAAAGCCTTCTGTTTCAACCGACAAACCTTTCAGGGGAGCATTTGCAACCGTTTAGCTCCATTTTTGAGTGAATTGTCGAAAGTCAGATTTTGATGAAATTGTGACCCCGGGGCTTACGGATTTTTTTCGACCGCCAAACCTTTCAGGGGAGCATTTGCAACCGTTTAGCTCCATTTTTGAGTGAATTGCCGAAAGTCAGATTTTTGATGAAATTGTGACCCTGGGGCTTAGGGATTTTTTCCAAAAAAAAAAAAATTCTGCCGTTTAACTTGTCGATGGCTGATTTGTTGTCCTGTGCTAAAAAAAATTCTGTTTTGACCGCCAAACCCTTCAGGGGAGCATTTTCACCCGTTTGGCACCATTTTTGAGTGAATTGCCGAAAGTCAGATTTTTGATGAAATTGTGACCCCGGGGCTTAGGGATTTTTTCAAAAAAAAAAATTCTGCCGGTTAAGTTGTCGACGGCTCATTTCTTTTCCTGTGATAAAAAAGCTTTCTGTTTCGACCGCCAAAACGTTCAGGGGAGCATTTGCAACCGTTTGGCTCCATTTTTGAGTGAATTGCCGAAAGTCAGATTTTTGATGAAATTGTGACCCCGGGGCTTAGGGATTTTTTTAAAAATAAAATTCTGCCGGTTAAGTTGTCGAGGGCTGATTTCTTGTCCTGTGATAAAAAGCCTTCTGTTTCGACCGCCAAACCTTTCAGGGGAGCATTTGCAACCGTTTAGCTCCATTTTTGAGTGAATTGTCGAAAGTCAGATTTTTGATGAAATTTTGACCCCGTGGCTTACGGATTTTTTCAAAAAAAAAATTCTGCCGGTTAACTTGTCTATGGCTGATTTCTTGTCCTGTGATAAAAAAACTTCTGTTTCGACCGCCAAACCTTTCAGGGGAGCATTTGCACCCGTTTGGCACCATTTTTGAGTGAATTCCCGAAAGTCCGATTTTTGATGAAATTGTGACACCGGGGCTTAGGGATTTTTTCAAAAAAAAAAAATTCTACCGGTTAACTTGTCGATGGCTGATTTCTTGTCCTGTGATAAAAAAAATTCTGTTTCGACCGCCAAACCCTTCAGGGGAGCATTTTCACCCGTTTGGCACCATTTTTGAGTGAATTGCCGAAAGTCAGATTTTTGATGAAATTGTGACCCCGGGGCTTAGGGATTTTTTCCAAAAAAATAAAATTCTGCCGGTTAACTTGTCGATGGCTGGTTTCTTGTCCTGTATTTAAAAAAATTCTGTTTCGACCGCCAAACCCTTCAGGGGAGCATTTGCAACCGTTTAGCTCCATTTTTGAGTGAATTGTCGAAAGTCAGATTTTTGATGAAATTGTGACCCCGTGGCTTACGGATTTTTTTTTTAAAAAAATTCTGCCGGTTAAGTTGTCGAGGGCTGATTTCTTGTCCTGTGATAAAAAGCCTTCTTTTTCGACCGCCAAACCTTTCAGGGGAGCATTTGCAACGGTTTAGCTCCATTTTTGAGTGAATTCTCGAAAGTCAGATTTTGATGAAATTGTGACCCCGGGGCTTACGGATTTTTTCCGACCGCCAAACCTTTCAGGGTAGCATTTGCAACCGTTTAGCTCCATTTTTGAGTGAATTGCCGAAAGTCAGATTTTTGATGAAATTGTGACCCCGGGGCTTACGGATTTTTTTTAAAAAAAAATTCTGCCGGTTAAGTTTTTGAGGGCTGATTTCTTGTCCTGTGATAAAAAGCCTTCTGTTTCGACCGCCAAACCTTTCAGGGGAGCATTTGCAACCGTTTAGCTCCATTTTTGAGTGAATTGTCGAAAGTCAGATTTTTGATGAAATTGTGACCCTGTGGCTTACGGATTTTTTCAAAAAAAAAATTCTGCCGGTTAACTTGTCGAGGCTGACTTCTTGTCCTGTGATAAAAAAGCTTTCTGTTTCGACCGCCAAACCTTTCAGGGGAGCATTTGCACCCGTTTGGCACCATTTTTGAGTGAATTCCCGAAAGTCCGATTTTTGATGAAATTGTGACCCCGGGGCTTACGGATTTTTTCAAAAAAAAAAAAATTCTGCCGGTTAACTTGTCGATGGCTGATTTCTTGTCCTGTGATAAAAAAAATTCTGTTTCGACCGCCAAACCCTTCAGGGGAGCATTTTCACCCGTTTGGCACCATTTTTGAGTGAATTGCCGAAAGTCAGATTTTTGATGAAATTGTGACCCCGGGGCTTAGGGATTTTTTCAAAAAAAATATTCTGCCGGTTAAGTTGTCGACGGCTGATTTCTTGTCCTGTGATAAAAAAGCTTTCTGTTTCGACCGCCAAACCTTTCAGGGGAGCATTTGCAACCGTTTGGCACAATTTTTGAGTGAATTCCCGAAAGTCCGATTTTTGATGAAATTGTGACACCGGGGTTTACGGATTTTTTCAAAAAAAAAATTCTACCTGTTAAGTTATTGATGGCTGATTTCTTGTCGTGTGATAAAAAAACTTCTGTTTCGACCGCAAAACCTTTCAGGGGAGCATTTGCACCCGTTTGGCACCATTTTTGAGTGAATTGTCGAAAGTCAGATTTTTGATGAAATTGTGACTCCGGCGCTTTGGGATTTTTTCAAAAAAATCTTTTTCTGCCGGTTATGTTGTCGACGGGTGATTTCTTTTCCTGTGATAAAAAAGCTATCTGTTTCGACCGCCAAACCTTTCAGGGGAGCATTTGCACCCGTTTGGCACCATTTTTGAGTGAATTCCCGAAAGTCCGATTTTTGATGAAATTGTGACCCCGGGGCTTACGTATTTTTTCAAAAAAAAAATTTCTACCGGTTAAGTTGTCGAGGGCTGATTTATTGTCCTGTGATAAAAAGACTTCTGTTTCGAGATCTAAACGTTTCAGGGGAGCATTTGCAACCCTTTGGCACCATTTTTGAGTGAATTGCCGAAAGTCAGATTTTTGATGAAATTGTGACCCCGGGGCTTAGGGATTTTTTCCAAAAAAATAAAATTCTGCCGGTTAACTTGTCGATGGCTGGTTTCTTGTCCTGTATTAAAAAAAAATCTGTTTCGACCGCCAAACCTTTCAGGGGAGCATTTGCAACCGTTTAGCTCCATTTTTGAGTGAATTGTCGAAAGTCAGATTTTTGATGAAATTGTGACCCCGTGGCTTACGGATTTTTTTTTAAAAAAAATTCTGCCGGTTAAGTTGTCGAGGGCTGATTTCTTGTCCTGTGATAAAAAGCCTTCTTTTTCGACCGCCAAACCTTTCAGGGGAGCATTTGCAACGGTTTAGCTCCATTTTTGAGTGAATTCTCGAAAGTCAGATTTTGATGAAATTGTGACCCCGGGGCTTACGGATTTTTTTCGACCGCCAAACCTTTCAGGGGAGCATTTGCAACCGTTTAGCTCCATTTTTGAGTGAATTGTCGAAAGTCAGATTTTTGATGAAATTGTGACCCCGTGGCTTACGGATTTATTCAAAAAAAAAAATTCGACCGGTTAAGTTGTCGAGGCTGATTTCTTGTCCTGTGATAAAAAAGCTTTCTGTTTCGACCGCCAAAACTTTCAGGGGAGCATTTGCAACCGTTTGGCTCCATTTTTGAGTGAATTGCCGAAAGTCAGATTTTTGATGAAATTGTAACCCCGGGGCTTAGGGATTTTTTTAAAAATAAAATTCTGCCGGTTAAGTTTTCGAGGGCTGATTTCTTGTCCTGTGATAAAAAGCCTTCTGTTTCGACCGCCAAACCTTTCAGGGGAGCATTTGCAACCGTTTAGCTCCATTTTTGAGTGAATTGTCGAAAGTCAGATTTTTGATGAAATTGTGACCCCGTGGCTTACGGATTTTTTCAAAAAAAAAATTCTGCCGGTTAACTTGTCGATGGCTGATTTCTTGTCCTGTGATAAAAAAACTTCTGTTTCGACCGCCAAACGTTTCAGGGGAGCATTTGCACCCGTTTGGCACCATTTTTGAGTGAATTCCCGAAAGTCCGATTTTTGATGAAATTGTGACCCCGGGGCTTACGGATTTTTTCAAAAAAAAAAAAATTCTGCCGGTTAACTTGTCGATGGCTGATTTCTTGTCCTGTGATAAAAAAAATTCTGTTTCGACCGCCAAACCCTTCAGGGGAGCATTTTCACCCGTTTGGCACCATTTTTGAGTGAATTGCCGAAAGTCAGATTTTTGATGAAATTGTGACCCCGGGGCTTAGGGATTTTTTTTAAAAAAATATTCTGCCGGTTAAGTTGTCGATGGCTGATTTCTTGTCCTGTGATAAAAAAGCTTTCTGTTTCGACCGCCAAACCTTTCAGGGGAGCATTTGCAACCCTTTGGCACCATTTTTGCGTGAATTGCCGAAAGTCAGATTTTTCATGAAATTGTGACCCCGGGGCTTAGGGATTTTTTTTAAAAAAAAAATTCTGCCGCTTAACTTGTCGATGGCTGGTTTCTTGTCCTGTATTAAAAAAAAAATCTGTTTCGACCGCCAAACCCTTCAGGGGAGCATTTTCACCCGTTTGGCACCATTTTTGAGTGAATTGCCGAAAGTCAGATTTTTGATGAAACTGTGACCCCGGGGCTTAGGGATTTTTTCCAAAAAAATAAAATTCTGCCGGTTAACTTGTCGATGGCTGGTTTCTTGTCCTGTATTAAAAAAAAATCTGTTTCGACCGCCAAACCTTTCAGGGGAGCATTTGCAACCGTTTAGCTCCATTTTTGAGTGAATTGTCGAAAGTCAGATTTTTGATGAAATTGTGACCCCGTGGCTTACGGATTTTTTTTTTAAAAAAATTCTGCCGGTTAAGTTGTCGAGGGCTGATTTCTTGTCCTGTGATAAAAAGCCTTCTTTTTCGACCGCCAAACCTTTCAGGGGAGCATTTGCAACGGTTTAGCTCCATTTTTGAGTGAATTCTCGAAAGTCAGATTTTGATGAAATTGTGACCCCGGGGCTTACGGATTTTTTTCGACCGCCAAACCTTTCAGGGTAGCATTTGCAACCGTTTAGCTCCATTTTTGAGTGAATTGCCGAAAGTCAGATTTTTGATGAAATTGTGACCCCGGGGCTTACGGATTTTTTTTTAAAAAAAATTCTGCCGGTTAAGCTGTCGAGGGCTGATTTCTTGTCCTGTGATAAAAAGCCTTCTGTTTCGACCGCCAAACCTTTCAGGGGAGCATTTGCAACCGTTTAGCTCCATTTTTGAGTGAATTGTCGAAAGTCAGATTTTTGATGAAATTGTGACCCCGTGGCTTACGGATTTATTCAAAAAAAAAAATTCTACCGGTTAAGTTGTCGAGGCTGATTTCTTGTCCTGTGATAAAAAAGCTTTCTGTTTCGACCGCCAAAACTTTCAGGGGAGCATTTGCAACCGTTTGGCTCCATTTTTGAGTGAATTGCCGAAAGTCAGATTTTTGATGAAATTGTGACCCCGTGGCTTACGGATTTTTTCAAAAAAAAAATTCTGCCGGTTAACTTGTCGATGGCTGATTTCTTCTCCTGTGATAAAAAAACTTCTGTTTCGACCGCCAAACGTTTCAGGGGAGCATTTGCACCCGTTTGGCACCATTTTTGAGTGAATTCCCGAAAGTCCGATTTTTGATGAAATTGTGACCCCGGGGCTTACGGATTTTTTCAAAAAAAAAAAAATTCTGCCGGTTAACTTGTCGATGGCTGATTTCTTGTCCTGTGATAAAAAAAATTCTGTTTCGACCGCCAAACCCTTCAGGGGAGCATTTTCACCCGTTTGGCACCATTTTTGAGTGAATTGCCGAAAGTCAGATTTTTGATGAAATTGTGACCCCGGGGCTTAGGGATTTTTTTTAAAAAAATATTCTGCCGGTTAAGTTGTCGATGGCTGATTTCTTGTCCTGTGATAAAAAAGCTTTCTGTTTCGACCGCCAAACCTTTCAGGGGAGCATTTGCAACCCTTTGGCACCATTTTTTGCGTGAATTGCCGAAAGTCAGATTTTTCATGAAATTGTGACCCCGGGGCTTAGGGATTTTTTTTTTAAAAAAAAATTCTGCCGCTTAACTTGTCGATGGCTGGTTTCTTGTCCTGTATTAAAAAAAAAAATCTGTTTCGACCGCCAAACCCTTCAGGGGAGCATTTTCACCCGTTTGGCACCATTTTTGAGTGAATTGCCGAAAGTCAGATTTTTGATGAAACTGTGACCCCGGGGCTTAGGGATTTTTTCCAAAAAAATAAAATTCTGCCGGTTAACTTGTCGATGGCTGGTTTCTTGTCCTGTATTAAAAAAAAATCTGTTTCGACCGCCAAACCTTTCAGGGGAGCATTTGCAACCGTTTAGCTCCATTTTTGAGTGAATTGTCGAAAGTCAGATTTTTGATGAAATTGTGACCCCGTGGCTTACGGATTTTTTTTTTAAAAAAATTCTGCCGGTTAAGTTGTCGAGGGCTGATTTCTTGTCCTGTGATAAAAAGCCTTCTTTTTCGACCGCCAAACCTTTCAGGGGAGCATTTGCAACGGTTTAGCTCCATTTTTGAGTGAATTCTCGAAAGTCAGATTTTGATGAAATTGTGACCCCGGGGCTTACGGATTTTTTTTCGACCGCCAAACCTTTCAGGGTAGCATTTGCAACCGTTTAGCTCCATTTTTGAGTGAATTGCCGAAAGTCAGATTTTTGATGAAATTGTGACCCCGGGGCTTACGGATTTTTTTTTAAAAAAAATTCTGCCGGTTAAGCTGTCGAGGGCTGATTTCTTGTCCTGTGATAAAAAGCCTTCTGTTTCGACCGCCAAACCTTTCAGGGGAGCATTTGCAACCGTTTAGCTCCATTTTTGAGTGAATTGTCGAAAGTCAGATTTTTGATGAAATTGTGACCCCGTGGCTTACGGATTTTATTCAAAAAAAAAAATTCTACCGGTTAAGTTGTCGAGGCTGATTTCTTGTCCTGTGATAAAAAAGCTTTCTGTTTCGACCGCCAAAACTTTCAGGGGAGCATTTGCAACCGTTTGGCTCCATTTTTGAGTGAATTGCCGAAAGTCAGATTTTTGATGAAATTGTGACCCCGTGGCTTACGGATTTTTTCAAAAAAAAAATTCTGCCGGTTAACTTGTCGATGGCTGATTTCTTCTCCTGTGATAAAAAAACTTCTGTTTCGACCGCCAAACGTTTCAGGGGAGCATTTGCACCCGTTTGGCACCATTTTTGAGTGAATTCCCGAAAGTCCGATTTTTGATGAAATTGTGACCCCGGGGCTTACGGATTTTTTCAAAAAAAAAAAAAATTCTGCCGGTTAACTTGTCGATGGCTGATTTCTTGTCCTGTGATAAAAAAAATTCTGTTTCGACCGCCAAACCCTTCAGGGGAGCATTTTCACCCCTTTGGCACCATTTTTGCGTGAATTGCCGAAAGTCAGATTTTTCATGAAATTGTGACCCCGGGGCTTAGGGATTTTTTTTAAAAAAAAAATTCTGCCGCTTAACTTGTCGATGGCTGGTTTCTTGTCCTGTATTAAAAAAAAAAATCTGTTTCGACCGCCAAACCCTTCAGGGGAGCATTTTCACCCGTTTGGCACCATTTTTGAGTGAATTGCCGAAAGTCAGATTTTTGATGAAATTGTGACCCCGGGGCTTAGGGATTTTTTCCAAAAAAATAAAATTCTGCCGGTTAACTTGTCGATGGCTGGTTTCTTGTCCTGTATTAAAAAAAAATCTGTTTCGACCGCCAAACCTTTCAGGGGAGCATTTGCAACCGTTTAGCTCCATTTTTGAGTGAATTGTCGAAAGTCAGATTTTTGATGAAATTGTGACCCCGTGGCTTACGGATTTTTTTTTTAAAAAAATTCTGCCGGTTAAGTTGTCGAGGGCTGATTTCTTGTCCTGTGATAAAAAGCCTTCTTTTTCGACCGCCAAACCTTTCAGGGGAGCATTTGCAACGGTTTAGCTCCATTTTTGAGTGAATTCTCGAAAGTCAGATTTTGATGAAATTGTGACCCCGGGGCTTACGGATTTTTTTCGACCGCCAAACCTTTCAGGGTAGCATTTGCAACCGTTTAGCTCCATTTTTGAGTGAATTGCCGAAAGTCAGATTTTTGATGAAATTGTGACCCCGGGGCTTACGGATTTTTTTTTAAAAAAAATTCTGCCGGTTAAGCTGTCGAGGGCTGATTTCTTGTCCTGTGATAAAAAGCCTTCTGTTTCGACCGCCAAACCTTTCAGGGGAGCATTTGCAACCGTTTAGCTCCATTTTTGAGTGAATTGTCGAAAGTCAGATTTTTGATGAAATTGTGACCCCGTGGCTTACGGATTTATTCAAAAAAAAAAAATTCTACCGGTTAAGTTGTCGAGGCTGATTTCTTGTCCTGTGATAAAAAAGCTTTCTGTTTCGACCGCCAAAACTTTCAGGGGAGCATTTGCAACCGTTTGGCTCCATTTTTGAGTGAATTGCCGAAAGTCAGATTTTTGATGAAATTGTGACCCCGTGGCTTACGGATTTTTTCAAAAAAAAAATTCTGCCGGTTAACTTGTCGATGGCTGATTTCTTGTCCTGTGATAAAAAAACTTCTGTTTCGACCGCCAAACGTTTCAGGGGAGCATTTGCACCCGTTTGGCACCATTTTTGAGTGAATTCCCGAAAGTCCGATTTTTGATGAAATTGTGACCCCGGGGCTTACGGATTTTTTCAAAAAAAAAAAAATTCTGCCGGTTAACTTGTCGATGGCTGATTTCTTGTCCTGTGATAAAAAAAATTCTGTTTCGACCGCCAAACCCTTCAGGGGAGCATTTTCACCCGTTTGGCACCATTTTTGAGTGAATTGCCGAAAGTCAGATTTTTGATGAAATTGTGACCCCGGGGCTTAGGGATTTTTTTTAAAAAAATATTCTGCCGGTTAAGTTGTCGACGGCTGATTTCTTGTCCTGTGATAAAAAAGCTTTCTGTTTCGACCGCCAAACCTTTCAGGGGAGCATTTGCAACCCTTTGGCACCATTTTTGCGTGAATTGCCGAAAGTCAGATTTTTCATGAAATTGTGACCCCGGGGCTTAGGGATTTTTTTTTTTAAAAAAAAATTCTGCCGCTTAACTTGTCGATGGCTGATTTCTTGTCCTGTGATAAAAAAAATTCTGTTTCGACCGCCAAACCCTTCAGGGGAGCATTTGCACCCGTTTGGCACCATTTTTGAGTGAATTGCCGAAAGTCAGTTTTTTGATGAAATTGTGACCCCGGGGCTTAGGGATTTTTTCAAAAAAAAATTTTCTACCGGTTAAGTTGTCGAGGGCTGATTTCTTGTCCTGTGATAAAAAGACTTCTGTTTCGACATCTAAACGTTTCAGGGGAGCATTTGCAACCATTTGGCACCATTTTCGAGTGAATTGCCGAAAGTCAGATTTTTGATGAAATTGTGACCCCGGGGCTTAGGGATTTTTAAAAAAAAAAAAAAATTCTGCCGGTTAACTTGTCGATGGCTGATTTCTTGTCCTGTGATAAAAAAAATTCTGTTTCGACCGCCAAACCCTTCAGGGGAGCATTTTCACCCGTTTGGCACCATTTTTGAGTGAATTGCCGAAAGTCAGTTTTTTGATGAAATTGTGACCCCGGGGCTTAGGGATTTTTTTTTAAAAAAATATTCTGCCGGTTAAGTTGTCGACGGCTGATTTCTTGTCCTGTGATAAAACAGCTTTCTGTTTCGACCGCCAAACCTTTCAGGGGAGCATTTGCAACCGTTTAGCTCCATTTTTGAGTGAATTGTCAAAAGTCAGATTTTTGATGAAATTGTGACCCCGTGGCTTACGGATTTTTTTTAAAAAAAAATTCTGCCGGTTAACTTGTCGATGGCTGATTTCTTGTCCTGTGATAAAAAAATTTCTTTTTCGACCGCCAAACCTTTCAGGGGAGCACTTGCAACCGTTTAGCTCCATTTTTGAGTGAATTGTCGAAAGTCAGATTTTGTTGAAATTGTGACCCCGGGGCTTACTGATTTTTTCAAAAAAAAATTTCTGCCGGTTAAGTTGTCGATGGCTGATGTCTTGTCCTGTGATAAAAAGCCTTCTGTTTCGACCGCCAAACCTTTCAGGGGAGCATTTTCACCCGTTTGGCACCATTTTTGAGTGAATTGCCGAAAGTCAGATTTTTGATGAAATTGTGACCCCGGGGCTTAGGGATTTTTTCAAAAAAAAAATTCTGCCGGTTAAGTTGTCGACGGCTGATTTCTTTTCCTGTGATAAAAAAGCTTTCTGTTTCGACCGCCAAAACTTTCAGGGGAGCATTTGCAACCGTTTGGCACCATTTTTGATTGAATTGCCGAAAGTCAGATTTTTGATGAAATTGTGTCCCCGGGGCTTACTGATTTTTTCAAAAAAAAAATTCTGCCGGTTAAGTTGTCGACGGCTGATTTCTTGTCCTGTGATAAAAAACCTTTCTGTTTCGACCGCCAAACCTTTCAGGGGAGCATTTGCAACTGTTTAGCTCCATTTTTGAGTGAATTGTCGAAAGTCAGATTTTTGATGAAATTGTGACCCCGGGGCTTACGGATTTTTTCAGGAAAAAAATTCTGCCGGTTAAGTTGTCGAGGGCTGATTTCTTGTCCTGTGATAAAAAGCCTTCTGTTTCGACCGCCAAACCTTTCAGGGGAGCATTTGCAACCGTTTAGCTCCATTTTTGAGTGAATTGTCGAAAGTCAGATTTTTGATGAAATTGTGACCCCGGGGCTTAGGGATTTTTTCAAAAAAAAAAATTCTGCCGGTTAAGTTGTTGATGGCTGATTTCTTGTCCTGTGATAAAAAAACTTCTGTTTCGACCGCCAAACCTTTCAGGGGAGCATTTGCACCCGTTTGGCACCATTTTTGAGTGAATTCCCGAAAGTCCGATTTTTGATGAAATTTTGACCCCGGGGCTTAGGGATTTTTTCAAAAAAAGAATTTCTACCGGTTAAGTTGTCGACGCCTGATTTCTTTTCCTGTGATAAAAAGACTTCTGTTTCGACATCTAAACGTTTCAGGGGAGCATTTGCAACCCTTTGGCACCATTTTTGAGTGAATTGCCGAAAGTCAGATTTTTGATGAAATTGTGACCCCGGGGCTTAAGGATTTTTTCAAAAAAAAAAAAATTCTGCCGGTTAACTTGTCAATGGCTGATTTCCTGTCCTGTGATAAAAAAAATTCTCTTTCGACCGCCAAACCCTTCAGGGGAGCATTTTCACCCGTTTGGCACCATTTTTGAGTGAATTGCCGAAAGTCAGTTTTTTGATGAAATTGTGACCCCGGGGCTTAGGGATTTTTTTTAAAAAAAATATTCTGCCGGTTAAGTTGTCGAGGGCTGATTTCTTGTCCTGTGATAAAACAGCTTTCTGTTTCGACCGCCAAACCTTTCAGGGGAGCATTTGCAACCGTTTAGCTCCATTTTTGAGTGAATTCTCGAAAGTCAGATTTTGATGAAATTGTGACCCCGGGGCTTGCGGATTTTTTTCGACCGCCAAACCTTTCAGGGGAGCATTTGCAACCGTTTGGCTCCATTTTTGAGTGAATTGCCGAAAGTCAGATTTTTTATGAAATTGTGACCCCGTGGCTTACGGATTTTTTCAAAAAAAAAATTCTGCCGGTTAACTTGTCGAGGGCTGATTTCTTGTCCTGTGATAAAAAGCCTTCTGTTTCGACCGCCAAACCTTTCAGGGGAGCATTGGCACCCGTTTGGCACCATTTTTGAGTGAATTCCCGAAAGTCCGATTTTTGATGAAATTTTGACCCCGGGGCTTAGGGATCTTTTCAAAAAAAAAATTTCTACCGGTTAAGTTGTCGACGCCTGATTTCTTTTCCTGTGATAAAAAGACTTCTGTTTCGACATCTAAACGTTTCAGGGGAGCATTTGCAACCCTTTGGCACCATTTTTGAGTGAATTGCCGAAAGTCAGATTTTTGATGAAATTGTGACCCCGGGGCTTAGGGATTTTTTCAAAAAAAAAAATTCTGCCGGTTAACTTGTCAATGGCTGATTTCTTGTCCTGTGATAAAAAAAATTCTGTTTCGACCGCCAAACCCTTCAGGGGAGCATTTGCACCCGTTTGCAACCATTTTTGAGTGAATTGCCGAAAGTCAGTTTTTTGATGAAATTGTGACCCCGGGGCTTAGGGATTTTTTCAAAAAAAAAATTTCTACCGGTTAAGTTGTCGAGGGCTGATTTCTTGTCCTGTGATAAAAAGACTTCTGTTTCGACATCTAAACGTTTCAGGGGAGCATTTGCAACCATTTGGCACCATTTTTGAGTGAATTGCCGAAAGTCAGATATTTGATGAAATTGTGACCCCGGGGCTTAGGGATTTTTTTTTAAAAAAATATTCTGCCGGTTAAGTTGTCGACGGCTGATTTCTTGTCCTGTGATAAAACAGCTTTCTGTTTCGACCGCCAAACCTTTCAGGGGAGCATTTGCAACCGTTTAGCTCCATTTTTGAGTGAATTGTCAAAAGTCAGATTTTTGATGAAATTGTGACCCCGTGGCTTACGGATTTTTTTTAAAAAAAAATTCTGCCGGTTAACTTGTCGATGGCTGATTTCTTGTCCTGTGATAAAAAAATTTCTTTTTCGACCGCCAAACCTTTCAGGGGAGCACTTGCAACCGTTTAGCTCCATTTTTGAGTGAATTGTCGAAAGTCAGATTTTGTTGAAATCGTGACCCCGGGGCTTACTGATTTTTTCAAAAAAAAATTTCTGCCGGTTAAGTTGTCGATGGCTGATGTCTTGTCCTGTGATAAAAAGCCTTCTGTTTCGACCGCCAAACCTTTCAGGGGAGCATTTTCACCCGTTTGGCACCATTTTTGAGTGAATTGCCGAAAGTCGGATTTTTGATGAAATTGTGACCCCGGGGCTTAGGGATTTTTTCAAAAAAAAAATTCTGCCGGTTAAGTTGTCGACGGCTGATTTCTTTTCCTGTGATAAAAAAGCTTTCTGTTTCGACCGCCAAAACTTTCAGGGGAGCATTTGCAACCGTTTGGCACCATTTTTGATTGAATTGCCGAAAGTCAGATTTTTGATGAAATTGTGTTCCCGGGGCTTACTGATTTTTTCAAAAAAAAAATTCTGCCGGTTAAGTTGTCGACGGCTGATTTCTTGTCCTGTGATAAAAAACCTTTCTGTTTCGACCGCCAAACCTTTCAGGGGAGCATTTGCAACTGTTTAGCTCCATTTTTGAGTGAATTGTCGAAAGTCAGATTTTTGATGAAATTGTGACCCCGGGGCTTACGGATTTTTTCAGGAAAAAAATTCTGCCGGTTAAGTTGTCGAGGGCTGATTTCTTGTCCTGTGATAAAAAGCCTTCTGTTTCGACCGCCAAACCTTTCAGGGGAGCATTTGCAACCGTTTAGCTCCATTTTTGAGTGAATTGTCGAAAGTCAGATTTTTGATGAAATTGTGACCCCGGGGCTTAGGGATTTTTTCAAAAAAAAAAATTCTGCCGGTTAAGTTGTTGATGGCTGATTTCTTGTCCTGTGATAAAAAAACTTCTGTTTCGACCGCCAAACCTTTCAGGGGAGCATTTGCACCCGTTTGGCACCATTTTTGAGTGAATTCCCGAAAGTCCGATTTTTGATGAAATTTTGACCCCGGGGCTTAGGGATTTTTTCAAAAAAAGAATTTCTACCGGTTAAGTTGTCGACGCCTGATTTCTTTTCCTGTGATAAAAAGACTTCTGTTTCGACATCTAAACGTTTCAGGGGAGCATTTGCAACCCTTTGGCACCATTTTTGAGTGAATTGCCGAAAGTCAGATTTTTGATGAAATTGTGACCCCGGGGCTTAAGGATTTTTTCAAAAAAAAAAAAATTCTGCCGGTTAACTTGTCAATGGCTGATTTCCTGTCCTGTGATAAAAAAAATTCTCTTTCGACCGCCAAACCCTTCAGGGGAGCATTTTCACCCGTTTGGCACCATTTTTGAGTGAATTGCCGAAAGTCAGTTTTTTGATGAAATTGTGACCCCGGGGCTTAGGGATTTTTTTTTAAAAAAATATTCTGCCGGTTAAGTTGTCGAGGGCTGATTTCTTGTCCTGTGATAAAACAGCTTTCTGTTTCGACCGCCAAACCTTTCAGGGGAGCATTTGCAACCGTTTAGCTCCATTTTTGAGTGAATTCTCGAAAGTCAGATTTTGATGAAATTGTGACCCCGGGGCTTGCGGATTTTTTTCGACCGCCAAACCTTTCAGGGGAGCATTTGCAACCGTTTGGCTCCATTTTTGAGTGAATTGCCGAAAGTCAGATTTTTTATGAAATTGTGACCCCGTGGCTTACGGATTTTTTCAAAAAAAAAATTCTGCCGGTTAACTTGTCGATGGCTGATTTCTTGCCCTGTGATAAAAAAACTTCTGTTTCGACCGCCAAACCTTTCAGGGGAGCATTTGCACCCGTTTGGCACCATTTTTGAGTGAATTGCCGAAAGTCAGATTTTTGATGAAATTGTGTCCCCGGGGCTTACGGATTTTTTCAAAAAAAAAATTCTGCCGGTTAAGTTGTCGAGGGCTGATTTCTTGTCCTGTGATAAAAAGCCTTCTGTTTCGACCGCCAAACCTTTCAGGGGAGCATTGGCACCCGTTTGGCACCATTTTTGAGTGAATTCCCGAAAGTCCGATTTTTGATGAAATTTTGACCCCGGGGCTTAGGGATCTTTTCAAAAAAAAAATTTCTACCGGTTAAGTTGTCGACGCCTGATTTCTTTTCCTGTGATAAAAAGACTTCTGTTTCGACATCTAAACGTTTCAGGGGAGCATTTGCAACCCTTTGGCACCATTTTTGAGTGAATTGCCGAAAGTCAGATTTTTGATGAAATTGTGACCCCGGGGCTTAGGGATTTTTTCAAAAAAAAAAATTCTGCCGGTTAACTTGTCAATGGCTGATTTCTTGTCCTGTGATAAAAAAAATTCTGTTTCGACCGCCAAACCCTTCAGGGGAGCATTTGCACCCGTTTGGCACCATTTTTGAGTGAATTGCCGAAAGTCAGTTTTTTGATGAAATTGTGACCCCGGGGCTTAGGGATTTTTTCAAAAAAAAAATTTCTACCGGTTAAGTTGTCGAGGGCTGATTTCTTGTCCTGTGATAAAAAGACTTCTGTTTCGACATCTAAACGTTTCAGGGGAGCATTTGCAACCATTTGGCACCATTTTTGAGTGAATTGCCGAAAGTCAGATTTTTGATGAAATTGTGACCCCGGGGCTTAGGGATTTTTTTAAAAAAAAAAAATTCTGCCGGTTAACTTGTCGATGGCTGATTTCTTGTCCTGTGATAAAAAAAATTCTGTTTCGACCGCCAAACCTTTCAGGGGAGCATTTGCAACCGTTTAGCTCCATTTTTGAGTGAATTGTCAAAAGTCAGATTTTTGATGAAATTGTGACCCCGTGGCTTACGGATTTTTTTTAAAAAAAAATTCTGCCGGTTAACTTGTCGAGGGCTGATTTCTTGTCCTGTGATAAAAAAATTTCTTTTTCGACCGCCAAACCTTTCAGGGGAGAACTTGCAACCGTTTAGCTCCATTTTTGAGTGAATTGTCGAAAGTCAGATTTTGATGAAATTGTGACCCCGGGGCTTACTGATTTTTTCAAAAAAAAATTTCTGCCGGTTAAGTTGTCGATGGCTGATGTCTTGTCCTGTGATAAAAAGCCTTCTGTTTCGACCGCCAAACCTTTCAGGGGAGCATTTTCACCCGTTTGGCACCATTTTTGAGTGAATTGCCGAAAGTCAGATTTTTGATGAAATTGTGACCCCGGGGCTTAGGGATTTTTTCAAAAAAAAAATTCTGCCGGTTAAGTTGTCGACGGCTGATTTCTTTTCCTGTGATAAAAAAGCTTTCTGTTTCGACCGCCAAAACTTTCAGGGGAGCATTTGCAACCGTTTGGCACCATTTTTGATTGAATTGCCGAAAGTCAGATTTTTAATGAAATTGTGTCCCCGGGGCTTACTGATTTTTTCAAAAAAAAAATTCTGCCGGTTAAGTTGTCGACGGCTGATTTCTTGTCCTGTGATAAAAAACCTTTCTGTTTCGACCGCCAAACCTTTCAGGGGAGCATTTGCAACTGTTTAGCTCCATTTTTGAGTGAATTGTCGAAAGTCAGATTTTTGATGAAATTGTGACCCCGGGGCTTACGGATTTTTTCAGAAAAAAAATTCTGCCGGTTAAGTTGTTGATGGCTGATTTCTTGTCCTGTGATAAAAAAACTTCTGTTTCGACCGCCAAACCTTTCAGGGGAGCATTTGCACCCGTTTGGCACCATTTTTGAGTGAATTGCCGAAAGTCAGTTTTTTGATGAAATTGTGACCCCGGGGCTTAGGGATTTTTTCAAAAAAAAAATTTCTACCGGTAAAGTTGTCGACGCCTGATTTCTTTTCCTGTGATAAAAAGACTTCTGTTTCGACATCTAAACGTTTCAGGGGAGCATTTGCAACCCTTTGGCACCATTTTTGAGTGAATTGCCGAAAGTCAGATTTTTGATGAAATTGTGACCCCGGGGCTTAAGGATTTTTTCAAAAAAAAAAAATTCTGCCGGTTAACTTGTCAATGGCTGATTTCCTGTCCTGTGATAAAAAAAATTCTCTTTCGACCGCCAAACCCTTCAGGGGAGCATTTTCACCCGTTTGGCACCATTTTTGAGTGAATTGCCGAAAGTCAGTTTTTTGATGAAATTGTGACCCCGGGGCTTAGGAATTTTTTTTAAAAAAAATATTCTGCCGGTTAAGTTGTCGAGGGCTGATTTCTTGTCCTGTGATAAAACAGCTTTCTGTTTCGACCGCCAAACCTTTCAGGGGAGCATTTGCAACCGTTTAGCTCCATTTTTGAGTGAATTCCCGAAAGTCCGATTTTTGATGAAATTGTGACCCCGGGGCTTAGGGATTTTTTC
The DNA here is from genome assembly GCF_964270895.1 of Podarcis filfolensis. Classification (NCBI taxonomy): domain Eukaryota; kingdom Metazoa; phylum Chordata; class Lepidosauria; order Squamata; family Lacertidae; genus Podarcis; species Podarcis filfolensis. Next base: position 134,404 of record NW_028149474.1, read on the forward strand.
AAAAAAAAAAAAATTCTGCCGGTTAAGTTGTCGAGGGCTGATTTCTTTTCCTGTGATAAAAAAGCTTTCTGTTTCGACATCTAAACGTTTCAGGGGAGCATTTGCAACCCTTTGGCACCATTTTTGAATGAATTGCCGAAAGTCAGATTTTTGATGAAATTGTGACCCCGTGGCTTAGGGATTTTTTCAAAAAAAAAAAATTCTGCCGGTTAACTTTTCGATGGCTGATTTCTTGTCCTGTGATAAAAAAAATTCTTTTTCGACCGCCAAACCCTTCAGGGGAGCATCTGCAACCGTTTGGCACCATTTTTGAGTGAATTGCCGAAAGTCAGATTTTTTATGAAATTGTGAACCCGGGGCTTAGGGATTTTTTCAAAAAAATATGTTTATGCCGGTTAAGTTGTCGAGTGCTGATTTCTTGTGCTGTGATAAAAAGCCTTCTGTTTCGACCGCCAAACCTTTCAGGGGAGCATTTGCAAGCATTTGGCACCATTTTTGAGTGAATTGCCAAAAGTCAGATTTTTGATGAAATTGTGACCCTGGGGCTTAGAGATTTTTTTAAAAAACAAAATTCTTCCGGTTAAGTTGTTGATGGCTGATTTCTTGTCATGTGATAAAAAAACTTCTGTTTCGACCGCCAAACCTTTCAGGGGAGCATTTGCACCCGTTTGGCACCATTTTTTAGTGAATTGCCGAATGTCAGATTTTTGATTGAATTGTGACCCCCGGGGCTTACGGATTTTTTCAAAAAAAAAAATTCTGCCGGTTAAGTTGTCGAGGGCTGATTTCTTGTCCTGTGATAAAAAGACTTCTGTTTCGACAGCCAAACGTTTCAGGGGAGCATTTGCAACCGTTTGGCACCATTTTTGAGTGAATTCCTGAAAGTCAGTTTTTTTATGAAACTGTGAACCCGGGGCTTAGGGATTTTTTCAAAAAAATATGTTTATGCCGGTTAAGTTGTCGAGTGCTGATTTCTTGTCCTGTGATAAAAAGCCTTCTGTTTCGACCGCCAAAGCTTTCAGGGGAGCATTTGCAAGCATTTGGCACCATTTTTGAGTGAATTGCCGAAAGTCAGATTTTTGATGAAATTGTGACCCCGGGGCTTAGGGATTTTTTCAAAAAAAAAAATTCTTCCGGTTAAGTTGTCGATGGCTGATTTCGTCTTTGTGATAAAAAAACTTCTGTTTCGACCGTCAAACCTTTCAGGGGAGCATTTGCACCCGTTTGGCACCATTTTTTAATGAATTGCCGAATATCAGATTTTTGATTGAATTGTGACCCCGGGGCTTACGGATTTTTTCAAAAAAAAAAATTCTGCCGGTTAAGTTGTCGAGGGCTGATTTCTTGTCCTGTGATAAAAAGACTTCTGTTTCGACAGCCAAACGTTTCAGGGGAGCATTTGCAACCGTTTTGCACCATTTTTGAGTGAATTGTCGAAAGTCAGATTTTTGATGAAATTGTGACCCCGGGGCTTAGTGATTTTTTCAAAAAAATCTTTTTCTGCCGGTTAAGTTGTGGACGGCTGATTTCTTCTCCTGTGATAAAAAAGCTTTCTGTTTCGACCGCCAAACCTTTCAGGGGAGCATCTGCAACCGTTTAGCTCCATTTTTGAGTGAATTTTCGAAAGTCAGATTTTTGATGAAATTGTGACCCCGGGGCTTACGGATTTTTTCAAAAAAAAAAATTCTGCCGGTTAAGTTGTTGAGGGCTGATTTCTTGTCCTGTGATAAAAAGCCTTCTGTTTCGACCGCCAAACCTTTCAGGGGAGCATTTGCAAACGTTTAGCTCCATTTTTGAGTGAATTACCGAAAGTCAGATTTTTGATGAAATTGTGACCCCGGGGCTTACGGATTTTTTCAAAAAAAAAATTCTGCCGGTTAAGTTGTTGAGGGCTGATTTCTTGTCCTGTGATAAAAAGCTTTCTGTTTCGACCGCCAAACCTTTCAGGGGAGCATTTGCAACCGTTTAGCTCCATTTTTGAGTGAATTGTCGAAAGTCAGATTTTTGATGAAATTGTGACCCCATGGCTTACAGATTTTTTCAAAAAAAAATTTCTGCCGGTTAACTTGTCGATGGCTGATTTCTTGTCCTGTGATAAAAAAACTTCTCTTTCGACCGCCAAACCTTTCAGGGGAGCATTTGCACCCGTTTGGCACCATTTTTGAGTGAATTCCCGAAAGTCCGATTTTTGATGAAATTGTGACACCGGGGCTTAGGGATTTTTTCAAAAAAAAAATTTCTACCGGTTAAGTTGTCGAGGGCTGATTTATTGTCCTGTGATAAAAAGACTTCTGTTTCGACATCTAAACGTTTCAGGGGAGCATTTGCAACCCTTTGGCACCATTTTTGAGTGAATTGCCGAAAGTCAGATTTTTGATGAAATTGTGACCCCGGGGCTTAGGGATTTTTTCCAAAAAAATAAAATTCTGCCGGTTAACTTGTCGATGGCTGATTTCTTGTCCTGTATTAAAAAAAATTCTGTTTCGACCGCCAAACCCTTCAGGGGAGCATTTGCAACCGTTTAGCTCCATTTTTGAGTGAATTGTCGAAAGTCAGATTTTTGATGAAATTGTGACCCCGTGGCTTACGGATTTTTTTTTAAAAAAAATTATGCCGGTTAAGTTGTCGAGGGCTGATTTCTTGTCCTGTGATAAAAAGCCTTCTTTTTCGACCGCCAAACCGTTCAGGGGAGCATTTGCAACGGTTTAGCTCCATTTTTGAGTGAATTCCCGAAAGTCAGATTTTTGATGAAATTGTGACCCCGGGGCTTAGGGATTTTTTCAAAAAAAAAAAAATTCTGCCGGTTAACTTGTCGATGGCTGATTTCTTGTCCTGTGATAAAAAAAATTCTGTTTCGACCGCCAAACCCTTCAGGGGAGCATTTTCACCCGTTTGGCAAAATTTTTGAGTGAATTGCCGAAAGTCAGATTTTTGATGAAATTGTGACCCCGGGGCTTAGGGATTTTTTCAAAAAAAAAATTCTGCCGGTTAAGTTGTCGAGGGCTGATTTCTTTTCCTGTGATAAAAAAGCTTTCTGTTTCGACCGCCAAAACTTTCAGGGGAGCATTTGCAACCGTTTGTCACCATTTTTGAGTGAATTGCCGAAAGTCAGATTTTTGATGAAATTGTGTCCCCGGGGCTTACGGATTTTTTCAAAAAAAAAATTCTGCCGGTTAAGTTGTCGACGGCTGATTTCTTGTCCTGTGATAAAAAAGCTTTCTGTTTCGACCGCCAAACCTTTCAGGGGAGCATTTGCAACCGTTTAGCTCCATTTTTGAGTGAATTGTCGAAAGTCAGATTTTTGATGAAATTGTGACCCCGGGGCTTACGGATTTTTTCAAAAAAAAAATTCTGCCGGTTAAGTTGTCGAGGGCTGATTTCTTGTCCTGTGATAAAAAGCCTTCTGTTTCGACCGCCAAACCTTTCAGGGGAGGATTTGCAACCGTTTAGATCCATTTTTGGGTGAATTGTCGAAAGTCAGATTTTTGATGAAATTGTGACCCCGGGGCTTAGGGATTTTTTCAAAAAAAAAAATTCTGCCGGTTAACTTGTCGATGGCTGATTTCTTGTCCTGTGATAAAAAAACTTCTGCTTCGACCGCCAAACCTTTCAGGGGAGCATTTGCACCCGTTTGGCACCATTTTTGAGTGAATTCCCGAAAGTCAGATTTTTGATGAAATTTTGACCCCGGGGCTTAGGGATTTTTTTTAAAAAAAAAATTCTACCGGATAAGTTGTCAACGGCTGATTTCTTTTCCTGTCATAAAAAGACTTCTGTTTCGACATCTAAACGTTTCAGGGGAGCATTTGCAACCCTTTGGCACCATTTTTGATTGAATTGCCGAAAGTCAGATTTTTGATGAAATTGTGACCCCGGGGCTTAGGGATTTTTTTTAAAAAAAAAAATTCTGCCGGTTAACTTGTCGAGGGCTGATTTATTGTCCTGTGATAAAAAAAATTCTGTTTCGACCGCCAAACCCTTCAGGGGAGCATTTGCACACGTTTGGCACCATTTTTGAGTGAATTGCCGAAAGTCCGATTTTTTATGAAATTGTGAACCCGGGGCTTAGGGATTTTTTCAAAAAAATATGTTTATGCCGGTTAAGTTGTCGAGTGCTGATTTCTTGTGCTGTGATAAAAAGCCTTCTGTTTCGACCGCCAAACCTTTCAGGGGAGCATTTGCAAGCATTTGGCACCATTTTTGAGTGAATTGCCAAAAGTCAGATTTTTGATGAAATTGTGACCCCGGGGCTTAGGGATTTTTTCAAAAAAAAAATTCTTCCGGTTAAGTTGTTGATGGCTGATTTCTTGTCATGTGATAAAAAAACTTCTGTTTCGACCGCCAAACCTTTCAGGGGAGCATTTGCACCCGTTTGGCACCATTTTTTAGTGAATTGCCGAATGTCAGATTTTTTATTGAATTGTGACCCCCGGGGCTTACGGATTCTTTCAAAAAAAAAATTTATGCCGGTTAAGTTGTCGAGGGCTGATTTCTTGTCCTGTGATAAAAAGACTTCTGTTTCGACAGCCAAACGTTTCAGGGGAGCATTTGCAACCGTTTGGCACCATTTTTGAGTGAATTCCTGAAAGTCAGTTTTTTTATGAAATTGTGAACCCGGGGCTTAGGGATTTTTTCAAAAAAATATGTTTATGCCGGTTAAGTTGTCGAGTGCTGATTTCTTGTCCTGTGATAAAAAGCCTTCTGTTTCGACCGCCAAAGCTTTCAGGGGAGCATTTGCAAGCATTTGGCACCATTTTTGAGTGAATTGCCGAAAGTCAGATTTTTGATGAAATTGTGACCCCGGGGCTTAGGGATTTTTTCAAAAAAAAAAATTCTTCCGGTTAAGTTGTCGATGGCTGATTTCGTCTTTGTGATAGAAAAACTTCTGTTTCGACCGTCAAACCTTTCAGGGGAGCATTTGCACCCGTTTGGCACCATTTTTCAGTGAATTGCCGAATATCAGATTTTTTATTGAATTGTGACCCCGGGGCTTACGGATTTTTTCAAAAAAAAAATTTCTGCCGGTTAAGTTGTCGAGGGCTGATTTCTTGTCCTGTGATAAAAAGACTTCTGTTTCGACAGCCAAACGTTTCAGGGGAGCATTTGCAACCGTTTGGCACCATTTTTGAGTGAATTCCTGAAAGTCAGTTTTTTTATGAAATTGTGAACCCGGGGCTTAGGGATTTTTTCAAAAAAATATGTTTATGCCGGTTAAGTTGTCGAGTGCTGATTTCTTGTGCTGTGATAAAAAGCCTTCTGTTTCGACCGCCAAACCTTTCAGGGGAGCATTTGCAAGCATTTGGCACCATTTTTGAGTGAATTGCCAAAAGTCAGATTTTTGATGAAATTGTGACCCCGGGGCTTAGGGATTTTTTCAAAAAAAAAATTCTTCCGGTTAAGTTGTTGATGGCTGATTTCTTGTCATGTGATAAAAAAACTTCTGTTTCGACCGCCAAACCTTTCAGGGGAGCATTTGCACCCGTTTGGCACCATTTTTTAGTGAATTGCCGAATGTCAGATTTTTTATTGAATTGTGACCCCCGGGGCTTACGGATTCTTTCAAAAAAAAAATTTATGCCGGTTAAGTTGTCGAGGGCTGATTTCTTGTCCTGTGATAAAAAGACTTCTGTTTCGACAGCCAAACGTTTCAGGGGAGCATTTGCAACCGTTTGGCACCATTTTTGAGTGAATTCCTGAAAGTCAGTTTTTTTATGAAATTGTGAACCCGGGGCTTAGGGATTTTTTCAAAAAAATATGTTTATGCCGGTTAAGTTGTCGAGTGCTGATTTCTTGTCCTGTGATAAAAAGCCTTCTGTTTCGACCGCCAAAGCTTTCAGGGGAGCATTTGCAAGCATTTGGCACCATTTTTGAGTGAATTGCCGAAAGTCAGATTTTTGATGAAATTGTGACCCCGGGGCTTAGGGATTTTTTCAAAAAAAAAAATTCTTCCGGTTAAGTTGTCGATGGCTGATTTCGTCTTTGTGATAGAAAAACTTCTGTTTCGACCGTCAAACCTTTCAGGGGAGCATTTGCACCCGTTTGGCACCATTTTTCAGTGAATTGCCGAATATCAGATTTTTTATTGAATTGTGACCCCGGGGCTTACGGATTTTTTCAAAAAAAAAATTTCTGCCGGTTAAGTTGTCGAGGGCTGATTTCTTGTCCTGTGATAAAAAGACTTCTGTTTCGACAGCCAAACGTTTCAGGGGAGCATTTGCAACCGTTTTGCACCATTTTTGAGTGAATTGTCGAAAGTCAGATTTTTGATGAAATTGTGACCCCGGGGCTTAGGGATTTTTTCAAAAAAATCTTTTTCTGCCGGTTAAGTTGTGGACGGCTGATTTCTTCTCCTGTGATAAAAAAGCTTTCTGTTTCGACCGCCAAACCTTTCAGGGGAGCATTTGCAACCGTTTAGCTCCATTTTTGAGTGAATTGTCGAAAGTCAGAATTTTGATGAAATTGTGACCCCGGGGCTTAGGGATTTTTTCAAAAAAAAAATTCTGCCGGTTAACTTGTCGATGGCTGATTTCTTGTCCTGTGATAAAAAAACTTCTGCTTCGACCGCCAAACCTTTCAGGGGGAGCATTTGCACCCGTTTGGCACCATTTTTGAGTGAATTCCCGAAAGTCCGATTTTTGATGAAATTTTGACCCCGGGGCTTAGGGATTTTTTCAAAAAAAAATTTCTACCGGCTAAGTTGTCGACGCCTGATTTCTTTTCCTGTGATAAAAAGACTTCAGTTTCGACATCTAACGTTTCAGGGGAGCATTTGCAACCCTTTGGCACCATTTTTGAGTGAATTCCCGAAAGTCCGATTTTTGATGAAATTGTGACCCCGGGGCTTAGGGATTTTTTCAAAAAAAAAAAAATTCTGCCGGTTAACTTGTCGATGGCTGATTTCTTGTCCTGTGATAAAAAAAATTCTGTTTCGACCGCCAAACCTTTCAGGGGAGCATTTTCACCCGTTTGGCACCATTTTTGAGTGAATTGCCGAAAGTCAGTTTTTTGATGAAATTGTGACCCCGGGGCTTAGGGATTTTTTCAAAAAAAAAATTCTGCCGGTTAAGTTGTCGACGGCTGATTTCTTTTCCTGTGATAAAAAAGCTTTCTGTTTCGACCGCCAAACCTTTCATGGGAGCATATGCAAACGTTTGGCATCATTTTTGAGTGAATTCCCGAAAGTCAGATTTTTGATGAAATTGTGACCCCGGGGCTTAGGGATTTTTAAAAAAAAAATAAAAAATTCTGCCGGTTAACTTGTCGATGGCTGATTTCTTGTCCTGTGATAAAAAAAATTCTGTTTCGACCGCCAAACCCTTCAGGGGAGCATTTTCACCCGTTTGGCACCATTTTTGAGTGAATTGCCGAAAGTCAGATTTTTGATGAAATTGTGACCCCGGGGCTTAGGGATTTTTTCAAAAAAAAATTCTGCCGGTTAAGTTGTCGAGGGCTGATTTCTTTTCCTGTGATAAAAAAGCTTTCTGTTTCGACCGCCAAAACTTTCAGGGGAGCATTTGCAACCGTTTGGCACCATTTTTGAGTGAATTGCCGAAAGTCAGATTTTTGATGAAATTGTGTCCCCGGGGCTTACGGATTTTTTCAAAAAAAAAATTCTGCCGGTTTAGTTGTCGACGGCTGATTTCTTGTCCTGTGATAAAAAAGCTTTCTGTTTTGACCGCCAAACCTTTCAGGGGAGCATTTGCAACCGTTTAGCTCCATTTTTGAGTGAATTGTCGAAAGTCAGATTTTTGATGAAATTGTGACCCCGGGGCTTACGGATTTTTTCAAAAAAAAAATTCTGCCGGTTAACTTGTCGATGGCTGATTTCTTGTCCTGTGATAAAAAAAATTCTGTTTCGACCGCCAAACCTTTCAGGGGAGCATTTTCACCCGTTTGGCACCATTTTTGAGTGAATTGCCGAAAGTCAGATTTTTGATGAAATTGTGACCCCGGGGCTTAGGGATTTTTTCAAAAAAATATGTTTATGCCGGTTAAGTTGTCGAGTGCTGATTTCTTGTGCTGTGATAAAAAGCCTTCTGTTTCGACCGCCAAACCTTTCAGGGGAGCATTTGCAAGCATTTGGCACCATTTTTGAGTGAATTGCCAAAAGTCAGATTTTTGATGAAATTGTGACCCTGGGGCTTAGCGATTTTTTCAAAAAAAAAATTCTTCCGGTTAAGTTGTTGATGGCTGATTTCTTGTCATGTGATAAAAAACTTCTGTTTCGACCGCCAAACCTTTCAGGGGAGCATTTGCACCCGTTTGGCACCATTTTTGAGTGAATTGCCGAAAGTCAGTTTTTTGATGAAATTGTGACCCCGGGGCTTAGGGATTTTTTCAAAAAAAAAATTTCTACCGGTAAAGTTGTCGAGGGCTGATTTCTTGTCCTGTGATAAAAAGACTTCTGTTTCGACCGCCAAACTCTTCAGGGGAGCATTTTCACCCGTTTGGCACCATTTTTGAGTGAATTGCCGAAAGTCAGTTTTTTGATGAAATTGTGACCCCGGGGCTTAGGGATTTTTTTAAAAAAAAATATTCTGCCGGTTAAGTTGTCGAGGGCTGATTTCTTGTCCTGTGATAAAAAAGCTTTCTGTTTCGACCGCCAAACCTTTCAGGGGAGCATTTGCAACCGTTTAGCTCCATTTTTGAGTGAATTCCCGAAAGAAAGATTTTTGATGAAATTGTGACCCCGGGGCTTAGGGGTTTTTTCAAAAAAAAAAATTCTGCCGGTTAAGTTGTCGAGGGCTGATTTCTTTTCCTGTGATAAAAAAGCTTTCTGTTTCGACCGCCAAAACTTTCAGGGGAGCATTTGCAACCGTTTGGCACCATTTTTGAGTGAATTGCCGAAAGTCAGATTTTTGATGAAATTGTGTCCCCGGGGCTTACGGATTTTTTCAAAAAAAAATTCTGCCGGTTAAGTTGTCGACGGCTGATTTCTTGTCCTGTGATAAAAAAGCTTTCTGTTTTGACCGCCAAACCTTTCAGGGAGCATTGCACCGTTTGGCTCCATTTTTGAGTGAATTGTCGAAAGTCAGATTTTTGCTGAAATTGTGACCCCGGGGCTTAGGGATTTTTTCAAAAAAATCTTTTTCCGGCCGGTTAAGTTGTCGAGGGCTGATTTCTTGTCCTGTGAAAAAAGCCTTCTGTTTCCATCGCCAAACCTTTCAGGGGAGCATTTTCAAGCGTTTGGCACCATTTTTTGAGTGAATTGCCAAAAGTCAGATTTTTGCTGAAATTGTGACCCCGGGGCTTTGGGATTTTTTCAAAAAAAAAAATTTCCGCCGGTTAAGTTGTCGAGGGCTGATTTCTTGTCCTGTGATAAAAAGCCTTCTGTTTCCATCGCCAAACCTTTCAGGGGAGCATTTTCAAGCGTTTGGCACCATTTTTGAGTGAATTGCCAAAAATCAGATTTTTGCTGAAATTCTGACCCCGGGGCTTAGGGATTTTTTCAAAAAAAAAAAATTCTGCCGGTTAAGTTGTCGAGGGCTGATTTCTTGTCCTGTGATAAAAAGCCTTCTGTTTCCATCGCCAAACCTTTCAGGGGAGCATTTTAAAGCGTTTGGCACCATTTTTTGAGTGAATTGCCAAAACTCAGATTTTTGCTGAAATTGTGACCCCGGGGCTTTGGGATTTTTTCAAAAAAAATCTTTTTCTACCGGTTAAGTTGTCGAGGGCTGGTTTCTTGTCCTGTGATAAAAAGCCTTCTGTTTCCATCGCCAAACCTTTCGGCGGGGGGGGGCATTTACAAGCGTTTGGCACCATTTTTGAGTGAATTGCCAAAAGTCAGTTTTTTGCTGAAATTGTGACCCCGGGCCTTAGGGATTTTTTCAAAAAAATCTTTTTCCGCCGGTTAAGTTGTCAAGGGCTGATTTCTTGTCCTGTGATAAAAAGCCTTCTGTTTCCATCGCCAAACCTTTCAGGGGAGCATTTTCAATCGTTTGGCACCATTTTTGAGTGAATTGCCAAAAGTCAGATTTTTGCTGAAATTGTGACCCCGGGGCTTAGGATTTTTCAAAAAAATCTTTTTCCGCCGGTTAAGTTGTCAAGGGCTGATTTCTTCTCCTGTGATAAAAAGCCTTCTGTTTTCATCGCCAAACCTTTCAGGGGAGCATTTCAAGCGTTTGGCAACATTTTTGAGTGAATTGCCAAAAGTCAGATTTTTGCTGAAATTGTGACCCCGGGGCTTTGGGATTTTTTTCAAAAAAAAAAAAAATTCCGCCGGTTAAGTTGTCGAGGGCTGATTTCTTGTCCTGTGATAAAAAGCCTTCTGTTTCCATCGCCAAACCTTTCAGGGGAGCATTTTAAAGCGTTTGGCACCATTTTTGAGTGAATTGCCAAAAGTCAGATTTTTGCTGAAATTGTGACCCCAGGGCTTAGGGATTTTTTCAAAAAAAAAAATTTCCGCCGGTTAAGTTGTCGAGGGCTGATTTCTTGTCCTGTGATAAAAAGCCTTCTGTTTCCATCGCCAAACCTTTCAGGGGAGCATTTTCAAGCGTTTGGCACCATTTTTGAGTGAATTGCCAAAAGTCAGATTTTTGCTGAAATTGTGACCCCGGGGCTTTGGGATTTTTTCAAAAAAAAAAATTTCCGCCGGTTAAGTTGTCGAGGGCTGATTTCTTGTCCTGTGATAAAAAGCCTTCTGTTTCCATCGCCAAAGCTTTCAGGGGGGCATTTTCAAGCGTTTGGCACCATTTTTGAGTGAATTGCCAAAAATCAGATTTTTGCTGAAATTCTGACCCCGGGGCTTAGGGATTTTTTCAAAAAAAAAAAATTCTGCCGGTTAAGTTGTCGAGGGCTGATTTCTTGTCCTGTGATAAAAAGCCTTCTGTTTCCATCGCCAAACGTTTCAGGGGCCCATTTACAA